>NC_073354.2:39690000-39990000 GCF_027580225.2 Misgurnus anguillicaudatus | reverse complement strand
CTCCGCCGCGGAAAGGGCCAGATACTCGCGGGTGGGCTCCTTCGAAAGGGCCCCTCCGGCGGACCAATCGACCCGAAGGTCGAAGGCCGTATCTCGGCCGCGGAAAAGGTCGGAGGGTCGAGGGCGGGCTCGTTCGAAAGGTCCCCTCGGGTAGAGCGACCGACCCCGAGGGCGACGTCCTGGGACTTAAGGCGCCCGAGCAGCGGCCGTGGGAAAATCCGGAGACGGCCCCCCGTATCTCCGCTGCGGAAAGGGCCAGATACACGCGGGTGGGCTCGTTCGAAAGGGCCCCTCCGGCGGACCGACCGACCCGAAGGTCGAAGGATCCGGGCCCGAGGCGCCGGAGCGGCGCTGGTAACGAAATTCGGATTTTCGACCGGAAGTATCTCCGGTCCCCGGGGTCGCACGGACTCGGGGCCGGCGTCGCCGAAAAGCCCCGGGAAAGACCTTTCGAACGAGACCGGCCGCGCCTCCGGCGGACGAACGCAGCGGACGCTACGGGCGCGCGAACTCCGGACCAGCGTTTTTTTTTTTCGATCCGCCGTATCTCGGCCGCGGAAAAGGTCGGAGGGTCGAGGGCGGGCTCGTTCGAAAGGTCCCCTCGGGTAGAGCGACCGACCCCGAGGGCGACGTCTTCGGACTTAAGGCGCCCGAGCAGCGGCCGTGGGAAAATCCGGAGATGGCCCCCCGTATCTCCGCCGCGGAAAGGGCCAGATACTCGCGGGTGGGCTCGTTCGAAAGGGCCCCTCCGGCGGACCAATCGACCCGAAGGTCGAAGGCCCCGGGCCCGAGGCGCCGGAGCGGCGCGGTAACGAAATTCGGATATTCGACCGGAAGTATCTCCGGTCCACGGGGTCGCACGGACTCGGGGCCGGCGTGGCCGGAAAGCCCCGGGAAAGACCTTTCGAACGAGACCGGTCACGCTTCCGGCGGACGAACGCAGCGGACGCTACGGGCGAGCAAACTCCGGACGAGCGTTTTTATTTTTTCGAACCGCCGTATCTCGGCCGCGGAAAGGGTCGGAGGGTCGAGGGCGGGCTCGTTCGAAAGGTCCCCTCGGGTAGAGCGACCGACCCCGAGGGCGACGTCCTGGGACTTAAGGCGCCCGAGCAGCGGCCGTGGGAAAATCCGGAGACGGCCCCCCGTATCTCCGCTGCGGAAAGGGCCAGATACACGCGGGTGGGCTCGTTCGAAAGGGCCCCTCCGGCGGATCGACCGACCCGAAGGTCGAAGGACCCGGGCCCGAGGCGCCGGAGCGGCGCTGTAACGAAATTCGGATTTTCGACCGGAAGTATCTCCGGTCCCCCGGGCCGACCGAGGCGCACCCTCCCGGCCGCGGACCCGGCGGGTTCCCCCTTCGCGGGGGACGGTAGGGCGAACAGGTGCCATCAGGTATATAGCTAAGTCGATCGGGGTTGACCAACTGTCGGAGAGGCGAAAGCTCCAGAACCTAAGTCGATGGCAGGAGAAGCGAACGCCCCAGAACCTAAGTCGATGGGGTTGACCAACTGCAGGAGAAGTGAAAGCTCCAGAGCCTAAGTCGATTGGGGTTGACCAACTGTCGGAGAGGCGAAAGCTCTAGAACCTAAGTCTATGGCAGGAGAAGCGAACGCCCCAGAACCTAAGTCGATGGGGTTGACCAACTGCTGGAGAAGTGAAAGCTCAGGAGCCTAAGTCGTTGGGGTTGACCAACTGCTGGAGAGGCGAAAGCTCCAGAGCCTAAGTCGATTGAGGTTGACCAACTGCTGGAAACGCGAACGCTCCAAAACCTAAGTCGATTGAGGTTGACCAACTGCTGGAAACTCGAACGCTCCAAAACCTAAGTCGATTGAGGTTGACCAACTGCTGGAAACGCGAACGCTCCAAAACCTAAGTCGATTGAGGTTGACCAACTGCTGGAAATGCGAACGCTCCAAAACCTAAGTCGATTGAGGTTGACCAACTGCTGGAAACTCGAACGCTCCAAAACCTAAGTCGATTAAGGTTGACCAACTGCTGGAAACGCGAACGCTCCAAAACCTAAGTCGATTGGGGTTGACCAACTGCTGGAAAATCTTTCGGGTTGACCAACGGTTGGAGAAATTTTGGGGTTGACCAACTGTTTGGTTCTCCAGAAGGGCCGGGAGGATGGGGCTTAGTCCGGTGGGGGAGTGCTTAAGAGTGGGATGGCAGGGACCGAACGGTGCGCCGGGTACGAGCTCCAGGGTGTCCGTCGCGGGGTCCGAGGCCGGCCTCGGGTGCACGGTGGTCGGGTAGACGGGGCGATGTTCCCGGGGTCGTATCTCGGCCGGGGGAGGGGGTACGGAGACGGGGGTGGGGTCGTTGGAAAGGGCCCCTCCTGGAGGATGAGGGACCCAAAGGGCTAAGGTCTCGGTCTTAAGGCGCCCGAGCTACGGCCGTTTAAAGGTGCAGCGGTGGAAGTCCGTATCTCCGGCCCCCGGGGACGCACGGACCCGAGGCCGGCGTCCCCGGAAAGCCCCGAGAGAGACCTTTCGAACGAGACCAGCCGCGCCTCCGGCGGACGAACGCAGCGGACGCTACGGGCGCGTGAACTCCGGACGAGCGTTTTTTTTTCGAACCGCCGTATCTCGGCCGCGGAAAGGGTCGGAGGGTCGAGGGCGGGCTCGTTCGAAAGGTCCCCTCGGGTAGAGCGACCGACCCCGAGGGCGACGTCCTCGGACTTAAGGCGCCCGAGCAGCGGCAGTGGGAAAATCCGGAGACGGACCCCCGTATCTCCGCCGCGGAAGGGGCCAGATACTCGCGGGTGGGCTCGTTCGAAAGGGCCCCTCCGGCGGACCGACCGACCCGAAGTTCGAAGGCCCCGGGCCCGAGGCGCCCGAGATACGGCCGTTCGAATTTTTCCGAAATTCGACCGGAAGTATCTCCGGTCCCCGGGGTCGCACGGACTCGGGGCCGGCGTCACCGAAAAGCCCCGGGAAAGACCTTTCGAACGAGACCGGCCGCGCCTCCGGCGGACGAATGCAGCGGACGCTACGGGCGCGCGAACTCCGGACCAGCGTTTTTTTTTTTTTCGATCCGCCGTATCTCGGCCGCGGAAAAGGTCGGAGGGTCGAGGGCGGGCTCGTTCGAAAGGTCCCCTCGGGTAGAGCGACCGACCCCGAGGGCGACGTCTTCGGACTTAAGGCGCCCGAGCAGCGGCCGTGGGAAAATCCAGAGACGGCCCCCCGTATCTCCGCCGCGGAAAGGGCCAGATACTCGCGGGTGGGCTCGTTCGAAAGGGCCCCTCCGGCGGACCAATCGACCCGAAGGTCGAAGGCCCCGGGCCCGAGGCGCCGGAGCGGCGCGGTAACGAAATTCGGATATTCGACCGGAAGTATCTCCGGTCCCCGGGGTCGCACGGACTCGGGGCCGGCGTCGCCGAAAAGCCCCGGGAAAGACCTTTCGAACGAGACCGGCCGCGCCTCCGGCGGACGAACGCAGCGGACGCTACGGGCGCGCGAACTCCGGACCAGCGTTTTTTTTTTTTCGATCCGCCGTATCTCGGCCGCGGAAAAGGTCGGAGGGTCGAGGGCGGGCTCGTTCGAAAGGTCCCCTCGGGTAGAGCGACCGACCCCGAGGGCGACGTCTTCGGACTTAAGGCGCCCGAGCAGCGGCCGTGGGAAAATCCGGAGACGGCCCCCCGTATCTCCGCCGCGGAAAAGGCCAGATACTCGCGGGTGGGCTCGTTCGAAAGGGCCCCTCCGGCGGACCAATCGACCCGAAGGTCGAAGGCCCCGGGCCCGAGGCGCCGGAGCGGCGCGGTAACGAAATTCGGATATTCGAGCAGCGCCCGAGCAGCGGCAGTGGGAAAATCCGGAGACGGACCCCCGTATCTCCGCCGCGGAAGGGGCCAGATACTCGCGGGTGGGCTCGTTCGAAAGGGCCCCTCCGGCGGACCGACCGACCCGAAGTTCGAAGGCCCCGGGCCCGAGGCGCCCGAGATACGGCCGTTCGAATTTTTCCGAAATTCGACCGGAAGTATCTCCGGTCCCCGGGGTCGCACGGACTCGGGGCCGGCGTCACCGAAAAGCCCCGGGAAAGACCTTTCGAACGAGACCGGCCGCGCCTCCGGCGGACGAATGCAGCGGACGCTACGGGCGCGCGAACTCCGGACCAGCGTTTTTTTTTTCGATCCGCCGTATCTCGGCCGCGGAAAAGGTTGGAGGGTCGAGGGCGGGCTCGGTCGAAAGGTCCCCTCGGGTAGAGCGACCGACCCCGAGGGCGACGTCTTCGGACTTAAGGCGCCCGAGCAGCGGCCGTGGGAAAATCCAGAGACGGCCCGCCGTATCTCCGCCGCGGAAAGGGCCAGATACTCGCGGGTGGGCTCGTTCGAAAGGGCCCCTCCGGCGGACCAATCGACCCGAAGGTCGAAGGCCCCGGGCCCGAGGCGCCGGAGCGGCGCGGTAACGAAATTCGGATATTCGACCGGAAGTATCTCCGGTCCCCGGGGTCGCACGGACTCGGGGCCGGCGTCGCCGAAAAGCCCCGGGAAAGACCTTTCGAACGAGACCGGCCGACGCCTCCGGCGGACGAACGCAGCGGACGCTACGGGCGCGCGAACTCCGGACCAGCGTTTTTTTTTTTCGATCCGCCGTATCTCGGCCGCGGAAAAGGTCGGAGGGTCGAGGGCGGGCTCGTTCGAAAGGTCCCCTCGGGTAGAGCGACCGACCCCGAGGGCGACGTCTTCGGACTTAAGGCGCCCGAGCAGCGGCCGTGGGAAAATCCGGAGACGGCCCCCCGTATCTCCGCCGCGGAAAAGGCCAGATACTCGCGGGTAGGCTCGTTCGAAAGGGCCCCTCCGGCGGACCAATCGACCCGAAGGTCGAAGGCCCCGGGCCCGAGGCGCCGGAGCGGCGCGGTAACGAAATTCGGATATTCGACCGGAAGTATCTCCGGTCCCCGGGGTCGCACGGACTCGTGGCCGGCGTCGCCGAAAAGCCCCGGGAAAGACCTTTCGAACGAGACCGGCCGCGCCTCCGGCGGACGAACGCAGCGGACGCTACGGGCGCGCGAACTCCGGACCAGCGTTTTTTTTTTTTTCAATCCGCCGTATCTCGGCCGCGGAAAGGGTCGGAGGGTCGAGGGCGGGCTCGTTCGAAAGGTCCCCTCGGGTAGAGCGACCGACCCCGAGGGCGACGTCTTCGGACTTAAGGCGCCCGAGCAGCGGCCGTGGGAAAATCCGGAGACGGCCCCCCGTATCTCCGCCGCGGAAAAGGCCAGATACTCGCGGGTGGGCTCGTTCGAAAGGGCCCCTCCGGCGGACCAATCGACCCGAAGGTCGAAGGCCCCGGGCCCGAGGCGCCGGAGCGGCGCGGTAACGAAATTCGGATATTCGACCGGAAGTATCTCCGGTCCACGGGGTCGCACGGACTCGGGGCCGGCGTGGCCGGAAAGCCCCGGGAAAGACCTTTCGAACGAGACCGGTCACGCTTCCGGCGGACGAACGCAGCGGACGCTACGGGCGAGCAAACTCCGGACGAGCGTTTTTATTTTTTCGAACCGCCGTATCTCGGCCGCGGACAGGGTCGGAGGGTCGAGGGCGGGCTCGTTCGAAAGGTCCCCTCGGGTAGAGCGACCGACCCCGAGGGCGACGTCCTGGGACTTAAGGCGCCCGAGCAGCGGCCGTGGGAAAATCCGGAGACGGCCCCCCGTATCTCCGCTGCGGAAAGGGCCAGATACACGCGGGTGGGCTCGTTCGAAAGGGCCCCTCCGGCGGACCGACCGACCCGAAGGTCGAAGGACCCGGGCCCGAGGCGCCGGAGCGGCGCTGTAACGAAATTCGGATTTTCGACCGGAAGTATCTCCGGTCCCCCAGGCCGACCGAGGCGCACCCTCCCGGCCGCGGACCCGGCGGGTTCCCCCTTCGCGGGGGACGGTAGGGCGAACAGGTGCCATCAGGTATATAGCTAAGTCGATCGGGGTTGACCAACTGTCGGAGAGGCGAAAGCTCCAGAACCTAAGTCGATGGCAGGAGAAGCGAACGCCCCAGAACCTAAGTCGATGGGGTTGACCAACTGCAGGAGAAGTGAAAGCTCCAGAGCCTAAGTCGATTGGGGTTGACCAACTGTCGGAGAGGCGAAAGCTCTAGAACCTAAGTCTATGGCAGGAGAAGCGAACGCCCCAGAACCTAAGTCGATGGGGTTGACAAACTGCTGGAGAAGTGAAAGCTCAGGAGCCTAAGTCGTTGGGGTTGACCAACTGCTGGAGAGGCGAAAGCTCCAGAGCCTAAGTCGATTGAGGTTGACCAACTGCTGGAAACGCGAACGCTCCAAAACCTAAGTCGATTGAGGTTGACCAACTGCTGGAAACTCGAACGCTCCAAAACCTAAGTCGATTGAGGTTGACCAACTGCTGGAAACGCGAACGCTCCAAAACCTAAGTCGATTGAGGTTGACCAACTGCTGGAAATGCGAACGCTCCAAAACCTAAGTCGATTGAGGTTGACCAACTGCTGGAAACTCGAACGCTCCAAAACCTAAGTCGATTGAGGTTGACCAACTGCTGGAAACGCGAACGCTCCAAAACCTAAGTCGATTGGGGTTGACCAACTGCTGGAAAATCTTTCGGGTTGACCAACGGTTGGAGAAATTTTGGGGTTGACCAACTGTTTGGTTCTCCAGAAGGGCCGGGAGGATGGGGCTTAGTCCGGTGGGGGAGTGCTTAAGAGTGGGATGGCAGGGACCGAACGGAGCGCCGGGTACGAGCTCCAGGGTGTCCGTCGCGGGGTCCGAGGCCGGCCTCGGGTGCACGGTGGTCGGGTAGACGGGGCGATGTTCCCGGGGTCGTATCTCGGCCGGGGGAGGGGGTACGGAGACGGGGGTGGGGTCGTTGGAAAGGGCCCCTCCTGGAGGATGAGGGACCCAAAGGGCTAAGGTCTCGGTCTTAAGGCGCCCGAGCTACGGCCGTTTAAAGGTGCAGCGGTGGAAGTCCGTATCTCCGGCCCCCGGGGTCGCACGGACCCGAGGCCGGCGTCCCCGGAAAGCCCCGAGAGAGACCTTTCGAACGAGACCAGCCGCGCCTCCGGCGGACGAACGCAGCGGACGCTACGGGCGCGCGAACTCCGGACGAGCGTTTTTTTTTTCGAACCGCCGTATCTCGGCCGCGGAAAGGGTCGAAGGGTCGAGGGCGGGCTCGTTCGAAAGGTCCCCTCGGGTAGAGCGACCGACCCCGAGGGCGACGTCCTCGGACTTAAGGCGCCCGAGCAGCGGCAGTGGGAAAATCCGGAGACGGACCCCCGTATCTCCGCCGCGGAAGGGGCCAGATACTCGCGGGTGGGCTCGTTCGAAAGGGCCCCTCCGGCGGACCGACCGACCCGAAGTTCGAAGGCCCCGGGCCCGAGGCGCCCGAGATACGGCCGTTCGAATTTTTCCGAAATTCGACCGGAAGTATCTCCGGTCCCCGGGGTCGCACGGACTCGGGGCCGGCGTCACCGAAAAGCCCCGGGAAAGACCTTTCGAACGAGACCGGCCGCGCCTCCGGCGGACGAATGCAGCGGACGCTACGGGCGCGCGAACTCCGGACCAGCGTTTTTTTTTTTTCGATCCGCCGTATCTCGGCCGCGGAAAAGGTCGGAGGGTCGAAGGCGGGCTCGTTCGAAAGGTCCCCTCGGGTAGAGCGACCGACCCCGAGGGCGACGTCTTCGGACTTAAGGCGCCCGAGCAGCGGCCGTGGGAAAATCCAGAGACGGCCCCCCGTATCTCCGCCGCGGAAAGGGCCAGATACTCGCGGGTGGGCTCGTTCGAAAGGGCCCCTCCGGCGGACCAATCGACCCGAAGGTCGAAGGCCCCGGGCCCGAGGCGCCGGAGCGGCGCGGTAACGAAATTCGGATATTCGACCGGAAGTATCTCCGGTCCACGGGGTCGCACGGACTCGGGGCCGGCGTGGCCGGAAAGCCCCGGGAAAGACCTTTCGAACGAGACCGGTCACGCTTCCGGCGGACGAACGCAGCGGACGCTACGGGCGAGCAAACTCCGGACGAGCGTTTTTATTTTTTCGAACCGCCGTATCTCGGCCGCGGACAGGGTCGGAGGGTCGAGGGCGGGCTCCTTCGAAAGGTCCCCTCGGGTAGAGCGACCGACCCCGAGGGCGACGTCCTGGGACTTAAGGCGCCCGAGCAGCGGCCGTGGGAAAATCCGGAGACGGCCCCCCGTATCTCCGCTGCGGAAAGGGCCAGATACACGCGGGTGGGCTCGTTCGAAAGGGCCCCTCCGGCGGACCGACCGACCCGAAGGTCGAAGGACCCGGGCCCGAGGCGCCGGAGCGGCGCTGTAACGAAATTCGGATTTTCGACCGGAAGTATCTCCGGTCCCCCGGGCCGACCGAGGCGCACCCTCCCGGCCGCGGACCCGGCGGGTTCCCCCTTCGCGGGGGACGGTAGGGCGAACAGGTGCCATCAGGTATATAGCTAAGTCGATCGGGGTTGACCAACTGTCGGAGAGGCGAAAGCTCCAGAACCTAAGTCGATGGCAGGAGAAGCGAACGCCCCAGAACCTAAGTCGATGGGGTTGACCAACTGCAGGAGAAGTGAAAGCTCCAGAGCCTAAGTCGATTGGGGTTGACCAACTGTCGGAGAGGCGAAAGCTCTAGAACCTAAGTCTATGGCAGGAGAAGCGAACGCCCCAGAACCTAAGTCGATGGGGTTGACCAACTGCTGGAGAAGTGAAAGCTCAGGAGCCTAAGTCGTTGGGGTTGACCAGCTGCTGGAGAGGCGAAAGCTCCAGAGCCTAAGTCGATTGAGGTTGACCAACTGCTGGAAACGCGAACGCTCCAAAACCTAAGTCGATTGAGGTTGACCAACTACTGGAAACGCGAACGCTCCAAAACCTAAGTCGATTGAGGTTGACCAACTGCTGGAAACTCGAACGCTCCAAAACCTAAGTCGATTGAGGTTGACCAACTGCTGGAAACGCGAACGCTCCAAAACCTAAGTCGATTGAGGTTGACCAACTGCTGGAAACGCGAACGCTCCAAAACCTAAGTGCATTGAGGTTGACCATCTGCTGGAAACTCGAACGCTCCAAAACCTAAGTCGATTGGGGTTGACCAACTGCTGGAAAATCTTTCGGGTTGACCAACGGTTGGAGAAATTTTGGGGTTGACCAACTGTTTGGTTCTCCAGAAGGGCCGGGAGGATGGGGCTTAGTCCGGTGGGGGAGTGCTTAAGAGTGGGATGGCAGGGACCGAACGGTGCGCCGGGTACGAGCTCCAGGGTGTCCGTCGCGGGGTCCGAGGCCGGCCTCGGGTGCACGGTGGTCGGGTAGACGGGGCGATGTTCCCGGGGTCGTATCTCGGCCGGGGGAGGGGGTACGGAGACGGGGGTGGGGTCGTTGGAAGGGGCCCTTCCTGGAGGATGAGGGACCCAAAGGGCTAAGGTCTCGGTCTTAAGGCGCCCGAGCTTCGGCCGTTTAAAGGTGCAGCGGTGGAAGTCCGTATCTCCGGCCCCCGGGGACGCACGGACCCGAGGCCGGCGTCCCCGGAAAGCCCCGAGAGAGACCTTTCGAACGAGACCAGCCGCGCCTCCGGCGGACGAACGCAGCGGACGCTACGGGCGCGCAAACTCCGGACGAGCGTTTTTATTTTTTCGAACCGCCGTATCTCGGCCGCGGAAAGGGTCGGAGGGTCGAGGGCGGGCTCGTTCGAAAGGTCCCCTCGGGTAGAGCGACCGACCCCGAGGGCGACGTCCTGGGACTTAAGGCGCCCGAGCAGCGGCCGTGGGAAAATCCGGAGACGGCCCCCCGTATCTCCGCTGCGGAAAGGGCCAGATACACGCGGGTGGGCTCGTTCGAAAGGGCCCCTCCGGCGGACCGACCGACCCGAAGGTCGAAGGACCCGGGCCCGAGGCGCCCGAGATACGGCCGTTCGAATTTTTCCGAAATTCGACCGGAAGTATCTCCGGTCCCCGGGGTCGCACGGACTCGGGGCCGGCGTCGCCGAAAAGCCCCGGGAAAGACCTTTCGAACGAGACCGGCCGCGCCTCCGGCGGACGAACGCAGCGGACGCTACGGGCGCGCGAACTCCGGACCAGCGTTTTTTTTTTTTCGATCCGCCGTATCTCGGCCGCGGAAAAGGTCGGAGGGTCGAGGGCGGGCTCGTTCGAAAGGTCCCCTCGGGTAGAGCGACCGACCCCGAGGGCGACGTCTTCGGACTTAAGGCGCCCGAGCAGCGGCCGTGGGAAAATCCGGAGATGGCCCCCCGTATCTCCGCCGCGGAAAGGGCCAGATACTCGCGGGTGGGCTCGTTCGAAAGGGCCCCTCCGGCGGACCAATCGACCCGAAGGTCGAAGGCCCCGGGCCCGAGGCGCCGGAGCGGCGCGGTAACGAAATTCGGATATTCGACCGGAAGTATCTCCGGTCCACGGGGTCGCACGGACTCGGGGCCGGCGTGGCCGGAAAGCCCCGGGAAAGACCTTTCGAACGAGACCGGTCACGCTTCCGGCGGACGAACGCAGCGGACGCTACGGGCGAGAAAACTCCGGACGAGCGTTTTTATTTTTTCGAACCGCCGTATCTCGGCCGCGGAAAGGGTCGGAGGGTCGAGGGCGGGCTCGTTCGAAAGGTCCCCTCGGGTAGAGCGACCGACCCCGAGGGCGACGTCCTGGGACTTAAGGCGCCCGAGCAGCGGCCGTGGGAAAATCCGGAGACGGCCCCCTGTATCTCCGCTGCGGAAAGGGCCAGATACACGCGGGTGGGCTCGTTCGAAAGGGCCCCTCCGGCGGACCGACCGACCCGAAGGTCGAAGGATCCGGGCCCGAGGCGCCGGAGCGGCGCTGTAACGAAATTCGGATTTTCGACCGGAAGTATCTCCGGTCCCCCGGGCCGACCGAGGCGCACCCTCCCGGCCGCGGACCCGGCGGGTTCCCCCTTCGCGGGGGACGGTAGGGCGAACAGGTGCCATCAGGTATATAGCTAAGTCGATCGGGGTTGACCAACTGTCGGAGAGGCGAAAGCTCCAGAACCTAAGTCGATGGCAGGAGAAGCGAACGCCCCAGAACCTAAGTCGATGGGGTTTACCAACTGCAGGAGAAGTGAAAGCTCCAGAGCCTAAGTCGATTGGGGTTGACCAACTGTCGGAGAGGCGAAAGCTCTAGAACCTAAGTCTATGGCAGGAGAAGCGAACGCCCCAGAACCTAAGTCGATGGGGTTGACCAACTGCTGGAGAAGTGAAAGCTCAGGAGCCTAAGTCGTTGGGGTTGACCAACTGCTGGAGAGGCGAAAGCTCCAGAGCCTAAGTCGATTGAGGTTGACCAACTGCTGGAAACGCGAACGCTCCAAAACCTAAGCCGATTGAGGTTGACCAACTGCTGGAAACTCGAACGCTCCAAAACCTAAGTCGATTGAGGTTGACCAACTGCTGGAAACGCGAACGCTCCAAAACCTAAGTCGATTGGGGTTGACCAACTGCTGGAAAATCTTTCGGGTTGACCAACGGTTGGAGAAATTTTGGGGTTGACCAACTGTTTGGTTCTCCAGAAGGGCCGGGAGGATGGGGCTTAGTCCGGTGGGGGAGTGCTTAAGAGTGGGATGGCAGGGACCGAACGGTGCGCCGGGTACGAGCTCCAGGGTGTCCGTCGCGGGGTCCGAGGCCGGCCTCGGGTGCACGGTGGTCGGGTAGACGGGGCGATGTTCCCGGGGTCGTATCTCGGCCGGGGGAGGGGGTACGGAGACGGGGGTGGGGTCGTTGGAAAGGGCCCCTCCTGGAGGATGAGGGACCCAAAGGGCTAAGGTCTCGGTCTTAAGGCGCCCGAGCTACGGCCGTTTAAAGGTGCAGCGGTGGAAGTCCGTATCTCCGGCCCCCGGGGACGCACGGACCCGAGGCCGGCGTCGCCGAAAAGCCCCGGGAAAGACCTTTCGAACGAGACCGGCCGCGCCTCCGGCGGACGAACGCAGCGGACGCTACGGGCGCGCGAACTCCGGACCAGCGTTTTTTTTTTTTCGATCCGCCGTATCTCGGCCGCGGAAAAGGTCGGAGGGTCGAGGGCGGGCTCGTTCGAAAGGTCCCCTCGGGTAGAGCGACCGACCCCGAGGGCGACGTCTTCGGACTTAAGGCGCCCGAGCAGCGGCCGTGGGAAAATCCGGAGACGGCCCCCCGTATCTCCGCCGCGGAAAAGGCCAGATACTCGCGGGTAGGCTCGTTCGAAAGGGCCCCTCCGGCGGACCAATCGACCCGAAGGTCGAAGGCCCCGGGCCCGAGGCGCCGGAGCGGCGCGGTAACGAAATTCGGATATTCGACCGGAAGTATCTCCGGTCCCCGGGGTCGCACGGACTCGGGGCCGGCGTCGCCGAAAAGCCCCGGGAAAGACCTTTCGAACGAGACCGGCCGCGCCTCCGGCGGACGAACGCAGCGGACGCTACGGGCGCGCGAACTCCGGACCAGCGTTTTTTTTTTTTCGATCCGCCGTATCTCGGCCGCGGAAAAGGTCGGAGGGTCGAGGGCGGGCTCGTTCGAAAGGTCCCCTCGGGTAGAGCGACCGACCCCGAGGGCGACGTCTTCGGACTTAAGGCGCCCGAGCAGCGGCCGTGGGAAAATCCGGAGACGGCCCCCCGTATCTCCGCCGCGGAAAAGGCCAGATACTCGCGGGTGGGCTCGTTCGAAAGGGCCCCTCCGGCGGACCAATCGACCCGAAGGTCGAAGGCCCCGGGCCCGAGGCGCCGGAGCGGCGCGGTAACGAAATTCGGATATTCGACCGGAAGTATCTCCGGTCCACGGGGTCGCACGGACTCGGGGCCGGCGTGGCCGGAAAGCCCCGGGAAAGACCTTTCGAACGAGACCGGTCACGCTTCCGGCGGACGAACGCAGCAGACGCTACGGGCGAGCAAACTCCGGACGAGCGTTTTTATTTTTTCGAACCGCCGTATCTCGGCCGCGGACAGGGTCGGAGGGTCGAGGGCGGGCTCGTTCGAAAGGTCCCCTCGGGTAGAGCGACCGACCCCGAGGGCGACGTCCTGGGACTTAAGGCGCCCGAGCAGCGGCCGTGGGAAAATCCGGAGACGGCCCCCCGTATCTCCGCTGCGGAAAGGGCCAGATACACGCGGGTGGGCTCGTTCGAAAGGGCCCCTCCGGCGGACCGACCGACCCGAAGGTCGAAGGACCCGGGCCCGAGGCGCCGGAGCGGCGCTGTAACGAAATTCGGATTTTCGACCGGAAGTATCTCTGGTCCACCAGGCCGACCGAGGCGCACCCTCCCGGCCGCGGACCCGGCGGGTTCCCCCTTCGCGGGGGACGGTAGGGCGAACAGGTGCCATCAGGTATATAGCTAAGTCGATCGGGGTTGACCAACTGTCGGAGAGGCGAAAGCTCCAGAACCTAAGTCGATGGCAGGAGAAGCGAACGCCCCAGAACCTAAGTCGATGGGGTTGACCAACTGCAGGAGAAGTGAAAGCTCCAGAGCCTAAGTCGATTGGGGTTGACCAACTGTCGGAGAGGCGAAAGCTCTAGAACCTAAGTCTATGGCAGGAGAAGCGAACGCCCCAGAACCTAAGTCGATGGGGTTGACAAACTGCTGGAGAAGTGAAAGCTCAGGAGCCTAAGTCGTTGGGGTTGACCAACTGCTGGAGAGGCGAAAGCTCCAGAGCCTAAGTCGATTGAGGTTGACCAACTGCTGGAAACGCGAACGCTCCAAAACCTAAGTCGATTGAGGTTGACCAACTGCTGGAAACTCGAACGCTCCAAAACCTAAGTCGATTGAGGTTGACCAACTGCTGGAAACGCGAACGCTCCGAAACCTAAGTCGATTGAGGTTGACCAACTGCTGGAAATGCGAACGCTCCAAAACCTAAGTCGATTGAGGTTGACCAACTGCTGGAAACTCGAACGCTCCAAAACCTAAGTCGATTGAGGTTGACCAACTGCTGGAAACGCGAACGCTCCAAAACCTAAGTCGATTGGGGTTGACCAACTGCTGGAAAATCTTTCGGGTTGACCAACGGTTGGAGAAATTTTGGGGTTGACCAACTGTTTGGTTCTCCAGAAGGGCCGGGAGGATGGGGCTTAGTCCGGTGGGGGAGTGCTTAAGAGTGGGATGGCAGGGACCGAACGGAGCGCCGGGTACGAGCTCCAGGGTGTCCGTCGCGGGGTCCGAGGCCGGCCTCGGGTGCACGGTGGTCGGGTAGACGGGGCGATGTTCCCGGGGTCGTATCTCGGCCGGGGGAGGGGGTACGGAGACGGGGGTGGGGTCGTTGGAAAGGGCCCCTCCTGGAGGATGAGGGACCCAAAGGGCTAAGGTCTCGGTCTTAAGGCGCCCGAGCTACGGCCGTTTAAAGGTGCAGCGGTGGAAGTCCGTATCTCCGGCCCCCGGGGACGCACGGACCCGAGGCCGGCGTCCCCGGAAAGCCCCGAGAGAGACCTTTCGAACGAGACCAGCCGCGCCTCCGGCGGACGAACGCAGCGGACGCTACGGGCGCGTGAACTCCGGACGAGCGTTTTTTTTTTCGAACCGCCGTATCTCGGCCGCGGAAAGGGTCGGAGGGTCGAGGGCGGGCTCGTTCGAAAGGTCCCCTCGGGTAGAGCGACCGACCCCGAGGGCGACGTCCTCGGACTTAAGGCGCCCGAGCAGCGGCAGTGGGAAAATCCGGAGACGGACCCCCGTATCTCCGCCGCGGAAGGGGCCAGATACTCGCGGGTGGGCTCGTTCGAAAGGGCCCCTCCGGCGGACCGACCGACCCGAAGTTCGAAGGCCCCGGGCCCGAGGCGCCCGAGATACGGCCGTTCAAATTTTTCCGAAATTCGACCGGAAGTATCTCCGGTCCCCGGGGTCGCACGGACTCGGGGCCGGCGTCGCCGAAAAGCCCCGGGAAAGACCTTTCGAACGAGACCGGCCGCGCCTCCGGCGGACGAACGCAGCGGACGCTACGGGCGCGCGAACTCCGGACCAGCGTTTTTTTTTTTCGATCCGCCGTATCTCGGCCGCGGAAAAGGTCGGAGGGTCGAGGGCGGGCTCGTTCGAAAGGTCCCCTCGGGTAGAGCGACCGACCCCGAGGGCGACGTCTTCGGACTTAAGGCGCCCGAGCAGCGGCCGTGGGAAAATCCGGAGACGGCCCCCCGTATCTCCGCCGCGGAAAAGGCCAGATACTCGCGGGTAGGCTCGTTCGAAAGGGCCCCTCCGGCGGACCAATCGACCCGAAGGTCGAAGGCCCCGGGCCCGAGGCGCCGGAGCGGCGCGGTAACGAAATTCGGATATTCGACCGGAAGTATCTCCGGTCCCCGGGGTCGCACGGACTCGTGGCCGGCGTCGCCGAAAAGCCCCGGGAAAGACCTTTCGAACGAGACCGGCCGCGCCTCCGGCGGACGAACGCAGCGGACGCTACGGGCGCGCGAACTCCGGACCAGCGTTTTTTTTTTTTTCGATCCGCCGTATCTCGGCCGCGGAAAAGGTCGGAGGGTCGAGGGCGGGCTCGTTCGAAAGGTCCCCTCGGGTAGAGCGACCGACCTCGAGGGCGACGTCTTCGGACTTAAGGCGCCCGAGCAGCGGCCGTGGGAAAATCCGGAGACGGCCCCCCGTATCTCCGCCGCGGAAAAGGCCAGATACTCGCGGGTGGGCTCGTTCGAAAGGGCCCCTCCGGCGGACCAATCGACCCGAAGGTCGAAGGCCCCGGGCCCGAGGCGCCGGAGCGGCGCGGTAACGAAATTCGGATATTCGACCGGAAGTATCTCCGGTCCACGGGGTCGCACGGACTCGGGGCCGGCGTGGCCGGAAAGCCCCGGGAAAGACCTTTCGAACGAGACCGGTCACGCTTCCGGCGGACGAACGCAGCAGACGCTACGGGCGAGCAAACTCCGGACGAGCGTTTTTATTTTTTCGAACCGCCGTATCTCGGCCGCGGACAGGGTCGGATGGTCGAGGGCGGGCTCGTTCGAAAGGTCCCCTCGGGTAGAGCGACCGACCGCGAGGGCGACGTCCTCAGACTTAAGGCGCTCGAGCAGCGTCCGTGGGAAAATCCGGAGACGGCCCCCCGTATCTCCGTCGCGGAAAGGGCCAGATACTCGCGGGTGGGCTCGATCGAAAGGGCCCCTCCGGCGGACCAATCGACCCGAAGGTCGAAGGCCCCGGGCCCGAGGCGCCGGAGCGGCGCGGGAACGAAATTCGGATATTCGACCGGAAGTATCTCCGGTCCACGGGGTCGCACGGACTCGGGGCCGGCGTCGCCGGAAAGCCCCGGGAAAGACCTTTCGAACGAGACCGGCCGCGCCTCCGGCGGACGAACGCAGCGGACGCTACGGGCGAGCAAACTCCGGACGAGCGTTTTTATTTTTTCGAACCGCCGTATCTCGGCCGCGGACAGGGTCGGAGGGTCGAGGGCGGGCTCGTTCGAAAGGTCCCCTCGGGTAGAGCGACCGACCCCGAGGGCGACGTCCTGGGACTTAAGGCGCCCGAGCAGCGGCCGTGGGAAAATCCGGAGACGGCCCCCCGTATCTCCGCTGCGGAAAGGGCCAGATACACGCGGGTGGGCTCGTTCGAAAGGGCCCCTCCGGCGGACCGACCGACCAGAAGGTCGAAGGACCCGGGCCCGAGGCGCCGGAGCGGCGCTGTAACGAAATTCGGATTTTCGACCGGAAGTATCTCCGGTCCCCCAGGCCGACCGAGGCGCACCCTCCCGGCCGCGGACCCGGCGGGTTCCCCCTTCGCGGGGGACGGTAGGGCGAACAGGTGCCATCAGGTATATAGCTAAGTCGATCGGGGTTGACCAACTGTCGGAGAGGCGAAAGCTCCAGAACCTAAGTCGATGGCAGGAGAAGCGAACGCCCCAGAACCTAAGTCGATGGGGTTGACCAACTGCAGGAGAAGTGAAAGCTCCAGAGCCTAAGTCGATTGGGGTTGACCAACTGTCGGAGAGGCGAAAGCTCTAGAACCTAAGTCTATGGCAGGAGAAGCGAACGCCCCAGAACCTAAGTCGATGGGGTTGACAAACTGCTGGAGAAGTGAAAGCTCAGGAGCCTAAGTCGTTGGGGTTGACCAACTGCTGGAGAGGCGAAAGCTCCAGAGCCTAAGTCGATTGAGGTTGACCAACTGCTGGAAACGCGAACGCTCCAAAACCTAAGTCGATTGAGGTTGACCAACTGCTGGAAACTCGAACGCTTCAAAACCTAAGTCGATTGAGGTTGACCAACTGCTGGAAACGCGAACGCTCCAAAACCTAAGTCGATTGAGGTTGACCAACTGCTGGAAATGCGAACGCTCCAAAACCTAAGTCGATTGAGGTTGACCAACTGCTGTAAACTCGAACGCTCCAAAACCTAAGTCGATTGAGGTTGACCAACTGCTGGAAACGCGAACGCTCCAAAACCTAAGTCGATTGGGGTTGACCAACTGCTGGAAAATCTTTCGGGTTGACCAACGGTTGGAGAAATTTTGGGGTTGACCAACTGTTTGGTTCTCCAGAAGGGCCGGGAGGATGGGGCTTAGTCCGGTGGGGGAGTGCTTAAGAGTGGGATGGCAGGGACCGAACGGAGCGCCGGGTACGAGCTCCAGGGTGTCCGTCGCGGGGTCCGAGGCCGGCCTCGGGTGCACGGTGGTCGGGTAGACGTGGCGATGTTCCCGGGGTCGTATCTCGGCCGGGGGAGGGGGTACGGAGACGGGGGTGGGGTCGTTGGAAAGGGCCCCTCCTGGAGGATGAGGGACCCAAAGGGCTAAGGTCTCGGTCTTAAGGCGCCCGAGCTACGGCCGTTTAAAGGTGCAGCGGTGGAAGTCCGTATCTCCGGCCCCCGGGGTCGCACGGACCCGAGGCCGGCGTCCCCGGAAAGCCCCGAGAGAGACCTTTCGAACGAGACCAGCCGCGCCTCCGGCGGACGAACGCAGCGGACGCTACGGGCGCGCGAACTCCGGACGAGCGTTTTTTTTTTTCGAACCGCCGTATCTCGGCCGCGGAAAGGGTCGAAGGGTCGAGGGCGGGCTCGTTCGAAAGGTCCCCTCGGGTAGAGCGACCGACCCCGAGGGCGACGTCCTCGGACTTAAGGCGCCCGAGCAGCGGCAGTGGGAAAATCCGGAGACGGACCCCCGTATCTCCGCCGCGGAAGGGGCCAGATACTCGCGGGTGGGCTCGTTCGAAAGGGCCCCTCCGGCGGACAGACCGACCCGAAGTTCGAAGGACCCGGGCCCGAGGCGCCCGAGATACGGCCGTTCGAATTTTTCCGAAATTCGACCGGAAGTATCTCCGGTTCCCGGGGTCGCACGGACTCGGGGCCGGCGTCGCCGAAAAGCCCTGGGAAAGACCTTTCGAACGAGACCGGCCGCGCCTCCGGCGGACGAACGCAGCGGACGCTACGGGCGCGCAAACTCCGGACCAGCGTTTTTTTTTTTCGATCCGCCGTATCTCGGCCGCGGAAAAGGTCGGAGGGTCGAGGGTGGGCTCGTTCGAAAGGTCCCCTCGGGTAGAGCGACCGACCTCGAGGGCGACATCTTCGGACTTAAGGCGCCTGAGCAGCGGCCGTGGGAAAATCCAGAGACGGCCCCCCGTATCTCCGCCGCGGAAAGGGCCAGATACTCGCGGGTGGGCTCCTTCGAAAGGGCCCCTCCGGCGGACCAATCGACCCGAAGTTCGAAGGCCCCGGGCCCGAGGCGCCGGAGCGGCGCGGTAACGAAATTCGGATATTCGACCGGAAGTATCTCCGGTCCCCGGGGTCGCACGGACTCGGGGCCGGCGTCGCCGAAAAGCCCCGGGAAAGACCTTTCGAACGAGACCGGCCGCGCCTCCGGCGGACGAACGCAGCGGACGCTACGGGCGCGCGAACTCCGGACCAGCGGGTTTTTTTTTTCGATCCGCCGTATCTCGGCCGCGGAAAAGGTCGGAGGGTCGAGGGCGGGCTCGTTCGAAAGGTCCCCTCGGGTAGAGCGACCGACCCCGAGGGCGACGTCTTCGGACTTAAGGCGCCCGAGCAGCGGCCGTGGGAAAATCCGGAGACGGCCCCCCGTATCTCCGCCGCGGAATGGGCCAGATACTCGCGGGTGGGCTCGTTCGAAAGGGCCCCTCCGGCGGACCAATCGACCCGAAGGTCGAAGGCCCCGGGCCCGAGGCGCCGGAGCGGCGCGGTAACGAAATTCGGATATTCGACCGGAAGTATCTCCGGTCCACGGGGTCGCACGGACTCGGGGCCGGCGTCGCCGGAAAGCCCCGGGAAAGACCTTTCGAACGAGACCGGTCACGCCTCCGGCGGACGAACGCAGCGGACGCTACGGTCGAGCAAACTCCGGACGAGCTGTTTTTTTTTTCGAACCGCCGTATCTCGGCCGCGGAAAGGGTCGGAGGGTCGAGGGCAGGCTTCGGTCCCCCGGGCCGACCGAGGCGCACCCTCCCGGCCGCGGACCCGGCGGGTTCCCCCTTTGCGGGGGATGGTAGGGCGAACAGGTGCCATCAGGTATATAGCTAAGTCGATCGGGGTTGACCAACTGTCGGAGAGGCGAAAGCTCCAGAACCTAAGTCGATGGCAGGAGAAGCGAACGCCCCAGAATTTAAGTCAATGGGGTTGACCAACTGCTGGAAAAGGGAAAGCTCCAAAGCCTAAGTCGATTGGGGTTGACCAACTGAAGTAGACGCGAAAGCTCAAGAACCTAAGTCTATGGCAGGAGAAGCGAACGCCCCAGAACCTAAGTCGATGGGGTTGACCAACTGCTGGAGAAGTGAAAGCTCAGGAGCCTAAGTCGTTGGGGTTGACCAGCTGCTGGAGAGGCGAACGCTCCAAAACCTAAGTCGATTGAGGTTGACCAACTACTGGAAACGCGAACGCTCCAAAACCTAAGTCGATTGAGGTTGACCAACTGCTGGAAACGCGAACGCTCCAAAACCTAAGTCGATTGAGGTTGACCAACTACTGGAAACGCGAACGCTCCAAAACCTAAGTCGATTGAGGTTGACCCCCTGCTGGTATCTCGCACGCTCCCCAACCTAACTCGATTGAGGTTGACCAACTGCTGGAAACGCGAACGCTCCAAAACCTAAGTCGATTGAGGTTGACCAACTGCTGGAAACGCGAACGCTCCAAAACCTAAGTGCATTGAGGTTGACCATCTGCTGGAAACTCGAACGCTCCAAAACCTAAGTCGATTGGGGTTGACCAACTGCTGGAAAATCTTTCGGGTTGACCAACGGTTGGAGAAATTTTGGGGTTGACCAACTGTTTGGTTCTCCAGAAGGGCCGGGAGGATGGGGCTTAGTCCGGTGGGGGAGTGCTTAAGAGTGGGATGGCAGGGACCGAACGGTGCGCCGGGTACGAGCTCCAGGGTGTCCGTCGCGGGGTCCGAGGCCGGCCTCGGGTGCACGGTGGTCGGGTAGACGGGGCGATGTTCCCGGGGTCGTATCTCGGCCGGGGGAGGGGGTACGGAGACGGGGGTGGGGTCGTTGGAAGGGGCCCTTCCTGGAGGATGAGGGACCCCAAGGGCTAAGGTCTCGGTCTTAAGGCGCCCGAGCTTCGGCCGTTTAAAGGTGCAGCGGTGGAAGTCCGTATCTCCGGCCCCCGGGGACGCACGGACCCGAGGCCGGCGTCCCCGGAAAGCCCCGAGAGAGACCTTTCGAACGAGACCAGCGGCGCCTCCGGCGGACGAACGCAGCGGACGCTACGGGCGAGCAAACTCCGGACGAGCGTTTTTATTTTTTCGAACCGCCGTATCTCGGCCGCGGAAAGGGTCGGAGGGTCGAGGGCGGGCTCGTTCGAAAGGTCCCCTCGGGTAGAGCGACCGACCCCGAGGGCGACGTCCTGGGACTTAAGGCGCCCAAGCAGCGGCCGTGGGAAAATCCGGAGACGGCACCCCGTATCTCCGCTGCGGAAAGGGCCAGATACTCGCGGGTGGGCTCGTTCGAAAGGGCCCCTCCGGCGGACCGACCGACCCGAAGGTCGAAGGACCCGGGCCCGAGGCGCCGGAGCGGCGCGGTAACGAATTTCGGATTTTCGACCGGAAGTATCTCCGGTCCACGGGGTCGCACGGACTCGGGGCTGGCGTCGCCGGAAAGCCCCGGGAAAGACCTTTCGAACGAGACCGGCCGCGCCTCCGGCGGACGAACGCAGCGGACGCTACGAGCGCGCGAACTCCGGACCAGCGTTTTTTTTTTTTTCGATCCGCCCTCCCGGCCACGGGGTCGCACGGACTCGGGGCCGGCGTCGCCGGAAAGCCCCGGGAAAGACCTTTCGAACGAGACCGGTCACGCCTCCGGCGGACGAACGCTGCGGACGCTACGGGCGAGCAAACTCCGGACGAGCGTTTTTTTTTTTTCGAACCGCCGTATCTCGGCCGCGGAAAGGGTCGGAGGGTCGAGGGCGGGCTCGTCCAAAGGTCCCCTCGGGTAGAGCGACCGACCCCGAGGGCGACGTCCTGGGACTTAAGGCGCCCGAGCAGCGGCCGTGGGAAAATCCGGAGATGGCACCCCGTATCTCCGCTGCGGAAAGGGCCAGATACTCGCGGGTGGGCTCGTTCGAAAGGGCCCCTCCGGCGGACCGACCGACCCGAAGGTCAAAGGACCCGGATTTTCGACCGGAAGTATCTCCGGTCCCCCGGGCCGACCGAGGCGCACCCTCTAGGCCGCAGACCCGGCGGGTTCCCCCTTCGCGGGGGACGGTAGGGCGAACAGGTGCCATCAGGTATATAGCTAAGTTGATCGGGGTTGACCAACTGTCGGAGAAGCGAAAGCTCCAAAGCCTAAGTCGATTGGGGTTGACCAACTGTCGGAGAGGCGAAAGCTCCAGAGCCTAAGTCGATTGAGGTTGACCAACTGCTGGAAACTCGAACGCTCCAAAACCTAAGTCGATTGAGGTTGACCAACAGCTGGAAACACGAACGCTCCAAAACCTAAGTCGATTGGGGTTGACAACTGCTGGAAAATCTTTCGGGTTGACCAACGGTTGGAGAAATTTTGGGGTTGACCAACTGTTTGGTTCTCCAGAAGGGCCGGGAGGATGGGGCTTAGTCCGGTGGGGGAGTGCTTAAGAGTGGGATGGCAGGGACCGAACGGTGCGCCGGGTACGAGCTCCAGGGTGTCCGTCGCGGGGTCCGAGGCCGGCCTCGGGTGCACGGTGGTCGGGTAGACGGGGCGATGTTCCCGGGGTCGTATCTCGGCCGGGGGAGGGGGTACGGAGACGGGGGTGGGGTCGTTGGAAAGGGCCCCTCCTGGAGGATGAGGGACCCAAAGGGCTAAGGTCTCGGTCTTAAGGCGCCCGAGCTACGGCCGTTTAAAGGTGCAGCGGTGGAAGTCCGTATCTCCGGCCCCCGGGGTCGCACGGACTCGGGGCCGGCGTCCCCGGAAAGCCCCGAGAGAGACCTTTCGAACGAGATCGGCCGCGCCTCCGGCGGACGAACGCAGCGGACGCTACGGGCGCGCGAACTCCGGACGAGCGTTTTTTTTTTTTTTCGAACCGCCGTATCTCGGCCGCGGAAAGGGTCGGAGGGTCGAAGGCGGGCTCGTTCGAAAGGTCCCCTCGGGTAGAGCGACCGACCCCGAGGGCGACGTCCTCGGACTTAAGGCGCCCGAGCAGCGGCCGTGGGAAAATCCGGAGACGGCCCCCCGTATCTCCGCCGCGGAAAGGGCCAGATACTCGTGGGTGGGCTCGTTCGAAAGGGCCCCTCCGGTGGACCAATCGACCCGAAGGTCGAAGGCCCCGGGCCCGAGGCGCCGGAGCGGCGCGGTAACGAAATTCGGATATTCGACCGGAAGTATCTCCGGTCCACGGGGTCGCACGGACTCGGGGCCGGCGTCGCCGGAAAGCCCCGGGAAAGACCTTTCGAACGAGACCGGTCACGCCTCCGGCGGACGAACGCAGCGGACGCTACGGTCGAGCAAACTCCGGACGAGCTGTTTTTTTTTTCGAACCGCCGTATCTCGGCCGCGGAAAGGGTCGGAGGGTCGAGGGCAGGCTTCGGTCCCCCGGGCCGACCGAGGCGCACCCTCCCGGCCGCGGACCCGGCGGGTTCCCCCTTTGCGGGGGATGGTAGGGCGAACAGGTGCCATCAGGTATATAGCTAAGTCGATCGGGGTTGACCAACTGTCGGAGAGGCGAAAGCTCCAGAACCTAAGTCGATGGCAGGAGAAGCGAACGCCCCAGAACCTAAGTCGATGGGGTTGACCAACTGCAGGAGAAGTGAAAGCTCCAGAGCCTAAGTCGATTGGGGTTGACCAACTGTCGGAGAGGCGAAAGCTCTAGAACCTAAGTCTATGGCAGGAGAAGCGAACGCCCCAGAACCTAAGTCGATGGGGTTGACCAACTGCTGGAGAAGTGAAAGCTCAGGAGCCTAAGTCGTTGGGGTTGACCAGCTGCTGGAGAGGCGAACGCTCCAAAACCTAAGTCGATTGAGGTTGACCAACTACTGGAAACGCGAACGCTCCAAAACCTAAGTCGATTGAGGTTGACCAACTGCTGGAAACGCGAACGCTCCAAAACCTAAGTCGATTGAGGTTGACCAACTACTGGAAACGCGAACGCTCCAAAACCTAAGTCGATTGAGGTTGACCAACTGCTGGAAACTCGAACGCTCCAAAACCTAAGTCGATTGAGGTTGACCAACTGCTGGAAACGCGAACGCTCCAAAACCTAAGTCGATTGAGGTTGACCAACTGCTGGAAACGCGAACGCTCCAAAACCTAAGTGCATTGAGGTTGACCATCTGCTGGAAACTCGAACGCTCCAAAACCTAAGTCGATTGGGGTTGACCAACTGCTGGAAAATCTTTCGGGTTGACCAACGGTTGGAGAAATTTTGGGGTTGACCAACTGTTTGGTTCTCCAGAAGGGCCGGGAGGATGGGGCTTAGTCCGGTGGGGGAGTGCTTAAGAGTGGGATGGCAGGGACCGAACGGTGCGCCGGGTACGAGCTCCAGGGTGTCCGTCGCGGGGTCCGAGGCCGGCCTCGGGTGCACGGTGGTCGGGTAGACGGGGCGATGTTCCCGGGGTCGTATCTCGGCCGGGGGAGGGGGTACGGAGACGGGGGTGGGGTCGTTGGAAGGGGCCCTTCCTGGAGGATGAGGGACCCCAAGGGCTAAGGTCTCGGTCTTAAGGCGCCCGAGCTTCGGCCGTTTAAAGGTGCAGCGGTGGAAGTCCGTATCTCCGGCCCCCGGGGACGCACGGACCCGAGGCCGGCGTCCCCGGAAAGCCCCGAGAGAGACCTTTCGAACGAGACCAGCGGCGCCTCCGGCGGACGAACGCAGCGGACGCTACGGGCGAGCAAACTCCGGACGAGCGTTTTTATTTTTTCGAACCGCCGTATCTCGGCCGCGGAAAGGGTCGGAGGGTCGAGGGCGGGCTCGTTCGAAAGGTCCCCTCGGGTAGAGCGACCGACCCCGAGGGCGACGTCCTGGGACTTAAGGCGCCCAAGCAGCGGCCGTGGGAAAATCCGGAGACGGCACCCCGTATCTCCGCTGCGGAAAGGGCCAGATACTCGCGGGTGGGCTCGTTCGAAAGGGCCCCTCCGGCGGACCGACCGACCCGAAGGTCGAAGGACCCGGGCCCGAGGCGCCGGAGCGGCGCGGTAACGAATTTCGGATTTTCGACCGGAAGTATCTCCGGTCCACGGGGTCGCACGGACTCGGGGCTGGCGTCGCCGGAAAGCCCCGGGAAAGACCTTTCGAACGAGACCGGCCGCGCCTCCGGCGGACGAACGCAGCGGACGCTACGAGCGCGCGAACTCCGGACCAGCGTTTTTTTTTTTTTCGATCCGCCCTCCCGGCCACGGGGTCGCACGGACTCGGGGCCGGCGTCGCCGGAAAGCCCCGGGAAAGACCTTTCGAACGAGACCGGTCACGCCTCCGGCGGACGAACGCTGCGGACGCTACGGGCGAGCAAACTCCGGACGAGCGTTTTTTTTTTTTCGAACCGCCGTATCTCGGCCGCGGAAAGGGTCGGAGGGTCGAGGGCGGGCTCGTCCAAAGGTCCCCTCGGGTAGAGCGACCGACCCCGAGGGCGACGTCCTGGGACTTAAGGCGCCCGAGCAGCGGCCGTGGGAAAATCCGGAGATGGCACCCCGTATCTCCGCTGCGGAAAGGGCCAGATACTCGCGGGTGGGCTCGTTCGAAAGGGCCCCTCCGGCGGACCGACCGACCCGAAGGTCAAAGGACCCGGATTTTCGACCGGAAGTATCTCCGGTCCCCCGGGCCGACCGAGGCGCACCCTCTAGGCCGCAGACCCGGCGGGTTCCCCCTTCGCGGGGGACGGTAGGGCGAACAGGTGCCATCAGGTATATAGCTAAGTTGATCGGGGTTGACCAACTGTCGGAGAAGCGAAAGCTCCAAAGCCTAAGTCGATTGGGGTTGACCAACTGTCGGAGAGGCGAAAGCTCCAGAGCCTAAGTCGATTGAGGTTGACCAACTGCTGGAAACTCGAACGCTCCAAAACCTAAGTCGATTGAGGTTGACCAACAGCTGGAAACACGAACGCTCCAAAACCTAAGTCGATTGGGGTTGACAACTGCTGGAAAATCTTTCGGGTTGACCAACGGTTGGAGAAATTTTGGGGTTGACCAACTGTTTGGTTCTCCAGAAGGGCCGGGAGGATGGGGCTTAGTCCGGTGGGGGAGTGCTTAAGAGTGGGATGGCAGGGACCGAACGGTGCGCCGGGTACGAGCTCCAGGGTGTCCGTCGCGGGGTCCGAGGCCGGCCTCGGGTGCACGGTGGTCGGGTAGACGGGGCGATGTTCCCGGGGTCGTATCTCGGCCGGGGGAGGGGGTACGGAGACGGGGGTGGGGTCGTTGGAAAGGGCCCCTCCTGGAGGATGAGGGACCCAAAGGGCTAAGGTCTCGGTCTTAAGGCGCCCGAGCTACGGCCGTTTAAAGGTGCAGCGGTGGAAGTCCGTATCTCCGGCCCCCGGGGTCGCACGGACTCGGGGCCGGCGTCCCCGGAAAGCCCCGAGAGAGACCTTTCGAACGAGATCGGCCGCGCCTCCGGCGGACGAACGCAGCGGACGCTACGGGCGCGCGAACTCCGGACGAGCGTTTTTTTTTTTTTTCGAACCGCCGTATCTCGGCCGCGGAAAGGGTCGGAGGGTCGAAGGCGGGCTCGTTCGAAAGGTCCCCTCGGGTAGAGCGACCGACCCCGAGGGCGACGTCCTCGGACTTAAGGCGCCCGAGCAGCGGCCGTGGGAAAATCCGGAGACGGCCCCCCGTATCTCCGCCGCGGAAAGGGCCAGATACTCGTGGGTGGGCTCGTTCGAAAGGGCCCCTCCGGTGGACCAATCGACCCGAAGGTCGAAGGCCCCGGGCCCGAGGCGCCGGAGCGGCGCGGTAACGAAATTCGGATATTCGACCGGAAGTATCTCCGGTCCACGGGGTCGCACGGACTCGGGGCCGGCGTCGCCGGAAAGCCCCGGGAAAGACCTTTTGAACGAGACCGGCCGCGCCTCCGGCGGACGAACGCAGCGGACGCTACGGGCGCGCGAACTCCGGACCAGCGTTTTTTTTTTTCGATCCGCCGTATCTCGGCCGCGGAAAGGGTCGGAGGGTCGAAGGCGGGCTCGTTCGAAAGGTCCCCTCGGGTAGAGCGACCGACCCCGAGGGCGACGTCCTGGGACTTAAGGCGCCCAAGCAGCGGCCGTGGGAAAATCCGGAGACGGCACCCCGTATCTCCGCTGCGGAAAGGGCCAGATACTCGCGGGTGGGCTCGTTCGAAAGGGCCCCTCCGGCGGACCGACCGACCCGAAGGTCGAAGGACCCGGGCCCGAGGCGCCGGAGCGGCGCGGTAACGAATTTCGGATTTTCGACCGGAAGTATCTCCGGTCCACGGGGTCGCACGGACTCGGGGCCGGCGTCGCCGGAAAGCCCCAGGAAAGACCTTTCGAACGAGACCGGCCGCGCCTCCGGCGGACGAACGCAGCGGACGCTACGGGCGTGCGAACTCCGGACCAGCGTTTTTTTTTTTGATCCGCCGTATCTCGGCCGCGGAAAGGGTCGGAGGGTCGAGGGCGGGCTCGGTCGAAAGGTCCCTTCGGGTAGAGCTACCGACCGCGAGGGCGACGTCCTCGGACTTAAGGCGCCCGAGCAGCGGCCGTGGGAAAATCCGGAGACGGCCCCCCGTATCTCCGCCGCGGAAAGGGCCAGATACTCGCGGGTGGGCTCGTTCGAAAGGGCCCCTCCAGTGGACCAATCGACCCGAAGGTCGAAGGCCCCGGGCCCGAGGCGCCGGAGCGGCGCGGTAACGAAATTAGGATATTCGACCGGAAGTATCTCCGGTCCACGGGGTCGCACGGACTCGGGGCTGGCGTCGCCGGAAAGCCCCGGGAAAGACCTTTCGAACGAGACCGGCCGCGCCTCCGGCGGACGAACGCAGCGGACGCTACGAGCGCGCGAACTCCGGACCAGCGTTTTTTTTTTTTTCGATCCGCCGTATCTCGGCCGCGGAAAGGGTCGGAGGGTCGAAGGCGGGCTCGTTCGAAAGGTCCCCTCGGGTAGAGCGACCGACCCCGAGGGCGACGTCCTCGGACTTAAGGCGCCCGAGCAGCGGCCGTGGGAAAATCCGGAGACGGCCCCCCGTATCTCCGCCGCGGAAAGGGCCAGATACTCGTGGGTGGGCTCGTTCGAAAGGGCCCCTCCGGTGGACCAATCGACCCGAAGGTCGAAGGCCCCGGGCCCGAGGCGCCGGAGCGGCGCGGTAACGAATTTCGGATATTCGACCGGAAGTATCTCCGGTCCACGGGGTCGCACGGACTCGGGGCCGGCGTCGCCGGAAAGCCCCGGGAAAGACCTTTCGAACGAGACCGGCCGCGCCTCCGGCGGACGAACGCAGCGGACGCTACGGGCGCGCGAACTCCGGACGAGCGTTTTTTTTTTTTCGAACCGCCGTATCTCGGCCGCGGAAAGGGTCGGAGGGTCGAAGGCGGGCTCGTTCGAAAGGTCCCCTCGGGTAGAGCGACCGACCCCGAGGGCGACGTCCTCGGACTTAAGGCGCCCGAGCAGCGGCCGTGGGAAAATCCGGAGACGGCCCCCCGTATCTCCGCCGCGGAAAGGGCCAGATACTCGTGGGTGGGCTCGTTCGAAAGGGCCCCTCCGGTGGACCAATCGACCCGAAGGTCGAAGGCCCCGGGCCCGAGGCGCCGGAGCGGCGCGGTAACGAAATTCGGATATTCGACCGGAAGTATCTCCGGTCCACGGGGTCGCACGGACTCGGGGCCGGCGTCGCCGGAAAGCCCCGGGAAAGACCTTTCGAACGAGACCGGCCGCGCCTCCGGCGGACGAACGCAGCGGACGCTACGGGCGCGCGAACTCCGGACCAGCGTTTTTTTTTTTCGATCCGCCGTATCTCGGCCGCGGAAAGGGTCGGAGGGTCGAAGGCGGGCTCGTTCGAAAGGTCCCCTCGGGTAGAGCGACCGACCCCGAGGGCGACGTCCTGGGACTTAAGGCGCCCAAGCAGCGGCCGTGGGAAAATCCGGAGACGGCACCCCGTATCTCCGCTGCGGAAAGGGCCAGATACTCGCGGGTGGGCTCGTTCGAAAGGGCCCCTCCGGCGGACCGACCGACCCGAAGGTCGAAGGACCCGGGCCCGAGGCGCCGGAGCGGCGCGGTAACGAATTTCGGATTTTCGACCGGAATTATCTCCGGTCCCCCGGGCCGACCGAGGCGCACCCTCCCGGCCGCGGACCCGGCGGGTTCCCCCTTCGCGGGGAACGGTAGAGCGAACAGGTGCCATCAGGTATATAGCTAAGTCGATCGGGGTTGACCAACTGTCGGAGAAGCGAAAGCTCCAGAACCTAAGTCGATGGGGTTGACCAACTGCTGGAGAAGTGAAAGCTCCAGAGCCTAAGTCGATTGGGGTTGACCAACTGTCGGAGAGGCGAAAGCTCCAGAGCCTAAGTCGATTGAGGTTGACCAACTGCTGGAAACTCGAACGCTCCAAAACCTAAGTCGATTGAGGTTGACCAACTGCTGGAAACGCGAACGCTCCAAAACCTAAGTCGATTGGGGTTGACCAACTGCTGGAAAATCTTTTGGGTTGACCAACGGTTGGAGAAATTTTGGGGTTGACCAACTGTTTGGTTCTCCAGAAGGGCCGGGAGGATGGGGCTTAGTCCGGTGGGGGAGTGCTTAAGAGTGGGATGGCAGGGACCGAACGGTGCGCCGGGTACGAGCTCCAGGGTGTCCGTCGCGGGGTCCGAGGCCGGCCTCGGGTGCACGGTGGTCGTGTAGAAGGGGCGATGTTCCCGGGGTCGTATCTCGGCCGGGGGAGGGGGTACGGAGACGGGGGTGGGGTCGTTGGAAAGGGCCCCTCCTGGAGGATGAGGGACCCAAAGGGCTAAGGTCTCGGTCTTAAGGTGCTCGAGCTACGGCCGTTTAAAGGTGCAGCGGTGGAAGTCCGTATCTCCGGCCCCCGGTGTCGCACGGACCCGAGGCCGGCGTCCCCGGAAAGCCCCGAGAGAGACCTTTCGAACGAGACCGGCCGCGCCTCCGGCGGACGAACGCAGCGGACGCTACGGGCGCGCGAACTCCGGACGAGCGTTTTTTTTTTCGAACCGCCGTATCTCGGCCGCGGAAAGGGTCGGAGGGTCGAGGGCGGGCTCGTTCGAAAGGTCACCTCGGGTAGAGCGACCGACCCCGAGGGCGACGTCCTCGGACTTAAGGCGCCCGAGCAGCGGCCGTGGGAAAATCCGGAGACGGCCCCCCCGTATCTCCGCCGCGGAAAGGGCCAGATACTCGCGGGTGGGCTCGTTCGAAAGGGCCCCTCCGGTGGACCATTCGACCCGAAGGTCGAAGGTCCCGGGCCCGAGACGCCGGAGCGGCGCGGTAACGAAATTCGGATATTCGACCGGAAGTATCTCCGGTCCACGGGGTCGCACGGTCTCGGGGCCGGCGTCGCCGGAAAGCCCCGGGAAAGACCTTTCGAACGAGAACGTATCTCGGCCGCGGAAAGGGTTGGAGGGTCGATGGCGGACTCGTTCGAAAGGTCCCTTCGGGTAGAGCGACCGACCCCGAGGGCGACGTCCTCGGACTTAAGGCGCCCGAGCAGCGGCCGTGGGAAAATCCGGAGACGGCCCCCCGTATCTCCGCCGCGGAAAGGGCCAGATACTCGCGGGTGGGCTCGTTCGAAAGGGCCCCTCCGGTGGACCAATCGACCCGAAGGTCGAAGGCCCCGGGCCCGAGGCGCCGGAGCGGCGCGGTAACGATATTCGGATATTCGACCGGAAGTATCTCCGGTCCACGGGGTCGCACGGACTCTGGGGTACGGAGACGGGGTTGGGGTCGTTGGAAAGGGCCCCTCCTGGAGGATGAGGGACCAAAAGGGCTAAGGTCTCGGTCTTAAGGCGCCCGAGCTACGGCCGTTTAAAGGTGCAGCGGTGGAAGTCCGTATCTCCGGCCCCCGGGGTCGCCTCTGGTGGACGAACGCAGCGGACGCTACGGGCGCGCGAACTCCGGACGAGCGTTTTTTTTTTTCGAACCGCCGTATCTCGGCCGCGGAAAGGGTCGGAGGGTCGAGGGCGGGCTCGTTCGAAAGGTCACCTCGGGTAGAGCGACCGACCCCGAGGGCGACGTCCTCGGACTTAAGGCGCCCGAGCAGCGGCCGTGGGAAAATCCGGAGACGGCCCCCCCGTATCTCCGCCGCGGAAAGGGCCAGATACTCGCGGGTGGGCTCGTTCGAAAGGGCCCCTCCGGTGGACCAATCGACCCGAAGGTCGAAGGTCCCGGGCCCGAGGCGCCGGAGCGGCGCGGTAACGATATTCGGATATTCGACCGGAAGTATCTCCGGTCCACGGGGTCGCACGGTCTCGGGGCCGGCGTCGCCGGAAAGCCCCGGGAAAGACCTTTCGAACGAGACCGGCCGCGCCTCCGGCGGACGAACGCAGCGGACGCTACGGGCGCGCGAACTCCGGACGAGCGTTTTTTTTTCGAACCGCCGTATCTCGGCCGCGGAAAGGGTCGGAGGGTCGAGGGCGGGCTCGTTCGAAAGGTCCCCTCGGGTAGAGAGACCGACCCCGAGGGCGACGTCCTGGGACTTAAGGCGCCCAAGCAGCGGCCGTGGGAAAATCAGGAGACGGCACCCCATATCTCCGCTGCGGAAAGGGCCAGATACTCGCGGGTGGGCTCGTTCGAAAGGGCCCCTCCGGCGGACCGACCCGAAGGTCGAAGGACCCGGGCCCGAGGCACCGGAGCGGCGCGGTAACGAAATTCGGATTTTCGACCGGAAGTATCTCCGGTCCCCCGGGCCGACCGAGGCGCACCCTCCCGGCCGCGGACCCGGCGGGTTCCCCCTTCGCGGGGGACGGTAGGGCGAACAGGTGCCATCAGGTATATAGCTAAGTCGATCGGGGTTGACCAACTGTCGGAGAAGCGAAAGCTCCAGAACCTAAGTCGATGGGGTTGACCAACTGCTGGAGAAGTGAAAGCTCCAGAGCCTAGGTCGATTGGGGTTGACCAACTGTCGGAGAGGCGAAAGCTCCAGAGCCTAAGTCGATTGAGGTTGACCAACTGCTGGAAACTCGAACGCTCCAAAACCTAAGTCGATTGAGGTTGACCAACTGCTGGAAACGCGAACGCTCCAAAACCTAAGTCGATTGGGGTTGACCAACTGCTGGAAAATCTTTCGGGTTGACCAACGGTTGGAGAAATTTTGGGGTTGACCAACTGTTTGGTTCTCCAGAAGGGCCGGGAGGATGGGGCTTAGTCCGGTGGGGGAGTGCTTAAGAGTGGGATGGCAGGGACCGAACGGTGCGCCGGGTACGAGCTCCAGGGTGTCCAACGCGGGGTCCAAAGCCGGCCTCGGGTGCACGGTGGTCGGGTTGACGGGGCGATGTTCCCGGGGTCGTATCTCGGCTGGGGAAGGGAGTACGGAGACGGGGGTGGGGTCGTTGGAAAGGGCCCCTCCTGGAGGATGAGGGACCCAAAGGGCTAAGGTCTCGGTCTTAAGGCGCCCGAGATACGGCCGTTTAAAGGTGCAGCAGTGGAAGTCCGTATCTCCGGCCCCCGGGGTCGCACGGACCCGAGGCCGGCGTCTCCGGAAAGCCCCGAGAGAGACCTTTCGAACGAGACCGGCCGCGCCTCCGGCGGACGAACGCAGCGGACGCTACGGGCGCGCGAACTCCGGACGAGCGTTTTTTTTTTTCGAACCACCGTATCTCGGCCGCGGAAAGGGTCGGAGGGTCGAGGGCGGGCTCGTTCGAAAGGTCCCCTCGGGTAGAGAGACCGACCCCGAGGGCGACGTCCTCGGACTTAAGGCGCCCGAGCAGCGGCCGTGGGAAAATCCGGAGACGGACCCCCGTATCTCCGCCGCGGAAAGGGCCAGAAACTCGCGGGTGGGCTCGTTCGAAAGGGCCCCTCCGGCGGACCAATCGACCCAAAGGTCGAAGGCCCCGGGCCCGAGGCGCCGGAGCGGCGCGGTAACGAAATTCGGATATTCGACCGGAAGTATCTCCGGGTCCACGGGGTCGCACGGACTCGGGGCCGGCGTCGCCGGAAAGCCCCGGGAAAGACCATTCGAACGAGACCAGTCACGCCTCCGGCGGACGAACGCAGCGGACGCTACGGGCGAGCAAACTCCGGACGAGCGGTTTTTTTTTTTTCGAACCGCCGTATCTCGGCCGCGGAAAGGGTCGGAGGGTCGAGGGCGGGCTCGTTCGAAAGGTCCCCTCGGGTAGAGCGACCGACCCCGAGGGCGACGTCCTGGGACTTAAGGCGCCCAAGCAGCGGCCGTGGGAAAATCAGGAGACGGCACCCCGTATCTCCGCTGCGGAAAGGGCCAGATACTCGCGGGTGGGCTCGTTCGAAAGGGCCCCTCCGGCGGACCGACCCGAAGGTCGAAGGACCCGGGCCCGAGGCGCCGGAGCGGCGCGGTAACGAAATTCGGATTTTCGACCGGAAGTATCTCCGGTCCCCCGGGCCGACCGAGGCGCACCCTCCCGGCCGCGGACCCGGCGGGTTCCCCCTTCGCGGGGGACGGTAGGGCGAACAGGTGCCATCAGGTATATAGCTAAGTCGATCGGGGTTGACCAACTGTCGGAGAAGCGAAAGCTCCAGAACCTAAGTCGATGGGGTTGACCAACTGCTGGAGAAGTGAAAGCTCCAGAGCCTAAGTCGATTGGGGTTGACCAACTGTCGGAGAGGCGAAAGCTCCAGAGCCTAAGTCGATTGAGGTTGACCAACTGCTGGAAACTCGAACGCTCCAAAACCTAAGTCGATTGAGGTTGACCAACTGCTGGAAACGCGAACGCTCCAAAACCTAAGTCGATTGGGGTTGACCAACTGCTGGAAAATCTTTCGGGTTGACCAACGGTTGGAGACATTTTGGGGTTGACCAACTGTTTGGTTCTCCAGAAGGGCCGGGAGGATGGGGCTTAGTCCGGTGGGGGAGTGCTTAAGAGTGGGATGGCAGGGACCGAACGGTGCTCCGGGTACAAGCTCCAGGGTGTCCGTCGCGGGGTCCGAGGCCGGCCTCGGGTGCACGTTGGTCGTGTAGACGGGTCGATGTTCCCGGGGTCGTATCTCGGCCGGGGGAGGGGGTACGGAGACGGGGTTGGGGTCGTTGGAAAGGGCCCCTCCTGGAGGATGAGGGACCCAAAGGGCTAAGGTCTCGGTCTTAAGGCGCCCGAGCTACGGCCGTTTAAAGGTGCAGCCGTGGAAGTCCGTATCTCCGGCCCCCGGGGTCGCACGGACCCGAGGCCGGGGTCCCCGGAAAGCCCCGAGAGAGACCTTTCGAACGAGACCGGCCGCGCCACCGGCGGACGAACGCAGCGGACGCTACGGGCGCGCGAACTCCGGACGAGCGTTTTTTTTTTTCGAACCGCCGTATCTCGGCCGCGGAAAGGGTCGGAGGGTCGAGGGCGGGCTCGTTCGAAAGGTCCCCTCGGGTAGAGCGACCGACCCCGAGGGCGACGTCCTCGGACTTAAGGCGCCCGAGCAGCGGCCGTGGGAAAATCCGGAGACGGCCCCCCGTATCTCCGCCGCGGAAAGGGCCAGATACTCGCGGGTGGGCTCGTTCGAAAGGGCCCCTCCGGTGGACCAATCGACCCGAAGGTCGAAGGCCCCGGGCCCGAGGCGCCGGAGCGGCGCGGTAACGAAATTCGGATATTCGACCGGAAGTATCTCCGGTCCACGGGGTCGCACGGACTCGGGGCCGGCGTCGCCGGAAAGCCCCGGGAAAGACCTTTCGAACGAGACCGGCCGCGCCTCCGGCGGACGAACGCAGCGGACGCTACGGGCGCGCGAACTCCGGACCAGCGTTTTTTTTTTCGATCCGCCGTATCTCGGCCGCGGAAAGGGTCGGAGGGTCGAGGGCGGGCTCGTTCGAAAGGTCCCCTCGGGTAGAGAGACCGACCCCGAGGGCGACGTCCTCGGACTTAAGGCGCCCGAGCAGCGGCCGTGGGAAAATCCGGAGACGGCCCCCCGTACCTCCGCCGCGGAAAGGGCCAGATACTCGCGGGTGGGCTCGTTCGAAAGGGCCCCTCCGGCGGACCAATCGACCCGAAGGTCGAAAGGCCCCGGGCCCGAGGCGCCGGAGCGGCGCGGTAACGAAATTCGGATATTCGACCGGAAGTATCTCCGGTCCACGGGGTCGCACGGACTCGGGGCCGGCGTCGCCGGAAAGCCCCGGGAAAGACCTTTCGAACGAGACCAGTCACGCCTCCGGCGGACGAAAGCAGCGGACGCTACGGGCGAGCAAACTCCGGACGAGCGTTTTTTTTTTTTCGAACCGCCGTATCTCGGCCGCGGAAAGGGTCGGAGGGTCGAGGGCGGGCTCGTTCGAAAGTTCCCCTCGGGTAGAGCGACCGACCCCGAGGGCGACGTCCTCGGACTTAAGGCGCCCGAGCAGCGGCCGTGGGAAAATCCGGAGACGGCCCCCCGTACCTCCGCCGCGGAAAGGGCCAGATACTCGCGGGTGGGCTCGTTCGAAAGGTCCCCTCCGGCGGACCAATCGACCCGAAGGTCGAAGGCCCCGGGCCCGAGGCGCCGGAGCGGCGCGGTAACGAAATTCGGATATTCGACCGGAAGTATCTCCGGTCCCCCGGGCCGACCGAGGCGCACCCTCCCGGCCGCGGACCCGGCGGGTTCCCCCTTCGCGGGGGACGGTAGGGCGAACAGGTGCCATCAGGTATATAGCTAAGTCGATCGGGGTTGACCAACTGTCGGAGAAGCGAAAGCTCCAGAACCTAAGTCGATTGGGGTTGACCAACTGTCGGAGAGGCGAAAGCTCTAGAACCTAATTTTTTTCCTGCTCTGCTACTGTTCGGACGCTTTTGCTTACTGCTCTGCGCTTTGCTCTATCGCTTTTATATTTTATCTCATAATTTTAACTTCAGCAAATCAGCATAGTGCTCAAACAACAAAGCTTGGCATCAACGTCAATTTACAAACTTTCGGGACTGGAGGATTACAAAAAAGTGCAATTTTTCATCCGTCTAGCCTCCCACCGCCATCAGCTTACATTCCAGAAGGAAAAACAGCTGCCTTCATTGAAAAGGATAAGAAAAAGGAATGCCTCATCAACAATCTACTTGCTGCACAAACTGCCACAGACTTTTACAAAGGATTGCTGTTCTTGAAACAAAGTTACTTACAGGACTACAAAACCAGACGGAACACACAACAGAGCTTCGTCATCATGGACGCCCTCAGCAAACAGCCGGTGAGTCCAATGAATCTAATGATCAACACACTAATCAATGGTACAAACAGGGAGCAAGACCCAAAATCACTCGAGAAATCAGACTGTCACGAGCATCACATTTTGCCGCAATGGCTTCCTCTACGCCAGATACAGCTAGGACAAGGATTGCAAACACTGACTTTCTACCACCACCTATACATCTTGAGAACAGATTTGAAGTATTAATGAATATGAGTGAGGAATCCCCAAATGTGATAAATGTGACTAAACATCGATCAAATCAGCCAGCAGCTAACACTGATGCTAACTGCCGCTCAAGATCGAGCAGACAGCGGCACTCAGCGCAGAGCGCATCCGAGCCCAGAACTCTGATATTGGGTGACTCAATAATAAGAAACTATAGCAACAGAGACTCAACTACGTGCTGCCTTCCACAAGCAACCGTTTCTGATGTAAACAGGGAACTTAAGAACATTCTGATGAAACATAAGACTGTAAATCGAGTTGTCATTCATGTGGGGAAGAATGATATTCACAAAGAGCAATCTGAACTCCTTAAGAGGGATTTCAACAAACTTTTTGAAACACTCAGAACAGTAAAAGCTCAGCCGTTCATCAGTGGACCACTTCCAGCAAGAGGAACAAATAGGTTTTCACGGTTGCTTGGACTTAATACATGGCTGCAAAAAACCTGCAACATAAAAGGATTGAACTTTATCAACAACTTCAATCTTTTCTGGAGTCAGAGACAACTATTTAAACAGGATGGCATCCACCCAAACAGACTGGGTGCAAGAGTTCTAAAGGACAATATCTATTTCTCCCTTCATCATCCTTCAGCAGTGTGTGCCAATCCACTCAACCTGAATGGCACACACACACCTGGACAGAGTATGAATGACCACAGGACTTCTCTCCAGCACCTGAATGGACATGACGTTGACATATCCCACAAGGACAGAGATAACACCACTCAGCCACAACAACCACTGCTCATGGATACAATCTCAGCTGAGTCCTGCCCACAGAGCTTACTACAGGCAGACTGTGTCAGATTAGAACGGCTCCAAGATTCAGCACCCAAGGACGACTTTCTGGAAAACAGCCAGGGAAACCAGGACAACATATCACAGCCTCCGGTCACATCAGAACAACAGGACTCCTCAATAGATATGTCATTCCTCTCTCCAGCATCCCCGCTTTTGACCTTCTCTGGAAAAATGGAGGAACTGGTTTATGCTGGAACTAAACTATCCCACTCTATTGCTGCAAGCCCCCAGATTTCAACCAGAAAACAGCAAGCCCCAAAACCACCAAAGCCAGTGGGCCCAGTTCCCCATCCTCGTCCTGTGAGAGCTCTTCGGTCTCTGACACAACGCCAAGGCACACACCCTCCTCCATCTGCTGTAGGTGAACCAAAAACAACTGATAATGGCTCTCAGTGATGTGTGTCGGGTTCCTGCTATGAAAATACTAATACTTTTATCAAATGTTTACAAAAGCAGGAACTCAGTGTGCCTATATCTTTCTCTATTTCTGTTTTAGTACATGATAGAAATTGCAAGGCTAGATCAAATCGTGTGGCAAATCAATCTAATCTGCTGCCTGTGACTTGTCAAACTAAGATCTCTGTTAGGGAAAAAAATTGTACTGTTAAGTTAGCACTTTTAAATATCTGTTCACTTAAAAACAAATCACTTCTAGTCAGCGACTTAATAGCCACAAACAACCTGGATTTTATGTTTCTAAATGAAACATGGCTAGAAGAAAGCTACAGTGCAACAGTCCTTAATGAAACAGCCCCTCCTAACTTTACCTATTTGAGTTTCTGCAGAACTACTAAAAGGGGTGGAGGTCTTGCTGCTCTTTTTAAAGATGTCTATCAATGTAAGCAAGTGTCATTTGGGAATTACCCGTCTTTTGAACATCTAGGTATTGTGTTGAAAGGTACCCCACGCATTCTACTGATCATTATTTACAGGCCCCCAAAATACTCTCCAGCATTTGTTGAGGACTTTACAGAACTGTTATCAACGATTTCCTCAGAGTTTGACTGTTTTGCTATTGCTGGAGATTTTAACATTCACATAGATAAGCCAGAAAGCATTATGACAAAAGATGTCACAGCTGTTTTAAATACTTTTGATCTGACTCAACATGTACATGGACCCACACACAATCGTGGACACACTTTAGATTTAATTATCAGTAAGGGTGTAAACATTTCATCCGGTGTTTTTAAGGATGTAGCACTGTCTGATCATTTCTGTATTTTCTTTGATATATTAATCTCTCCTACTATTGAAACTAGATCTGTGTCTGTCAAAAAGAGATCCTTTAATGAGAACACCAGTGTGCTATTTATGAAGGCTATATATTTAACACCAAGCATATCTGCAGACTCTGTTGATTTTCTCCTTGATTCCTTTAATTCTAAAGTTAAGAGTGTAATCGATGATATTGCTCCTGTAAAAGTCAGGAAGAAGAATGGCAGGCAAAAATCACCTTGGAGAAACTCAACAGAGGTGCAGAATATGAAGAGACAATGCAGAAAAGCTGAGCGCATGTGGCGGAAGACAAAACTTGTAGTCCATTATAATATCTATAAAGACAGCCTTCGTGCTTTCAGTGTGGAACTAGGCAAAGCTAGACAGACTTTCTTTTCAAATATTATAAACAAAAACATAAATAACACACGCACTCTTTTTGCTACTATAGAGAGACTAACAACCCCCCCAAGTCACATTCCAAGTGAAATGCTCTCAGACAGCAAATGTAGTGAGTTTGCTAACTTCTTTTCTGAGAAAATCAATAATATCAGAAAGGTGATCAGCACATCCTTGAGCTGCGCCAGGGTCAGACAAATCAGACCACAACATCAGAAAGTAGTTACGATGTCTGATTTCGAAGCAGTTGATGGTAAAATTTTGGAAGAAACAGTACAGCATCTTAAAACATCAACCTGTGCCCTTGACACACTCCCAACATGTTTTTTCAAAAGTGTCTTTAACTGTTTAGAAGCAGATCTCCTAAAAGTGGTAAATTCATCACTTAACTCTGGGACTTTTCCAAAGTCCCTTAAAACTGCAGTTGTTAAGCCCCTCCTGAAAAAGAGCAACCTAGATAACACTGTATTGAGCAACTACAGACCAATCTCAAATCTTCCTTTCATAGGCAAGATCATTGAAAAAGTTGTTTTCAATCAGCTGAACAAATTCTTAATTTCTAATGGTTACTTTGACATTTTTCAATCTGGTTTCAGACCACACCACAGTACAGAGACAGCGCTCATAAAGATAATAAATGATATTCGCCTCAACACAGACACAGGCAAACTATCAGTGCTGGTGCTACTCGACCTCAGTGCTGCTTTTGACACTGTTGATCACAACATACTTCTTGACAGGCTGGAAAACTGGGTCGGGCTTTCTGGGGTGGTCCTGAAATGGTTCAAGTCATACTTAGAAGGGAGAGGTTATTATGTAAGTATAGGTGGCCATAAATCTGAGTGGACATCCATGACATGCGGAGTCCCGCAAGGCTCAATTCTTGCGCCACTCCTGTTCAACCTGTATATGCTCCCACTAAGCCAAATAATGAGAGAGAACAAAATTGCCTATCACAGTTATGCAGACGACACTCAGATCTACTTAGCTCTATCCCCAAATGACTACAGCCCCATTGACTCCCTGTGCAAATGCATTGATGAAGTTAACAGTTGGATGTGCCAAAACTTTCTTCAGTTAAACAAAGAGAAAACTGAAGTCATTGCGTTTGGAAACAAAGATGAAGTTCTCACGGTGAATGCATACCTTGACGCTAGGGGTCAAACAACTAAAAATCAAGTCAGGAATCTTGGTGTGATTCTGGAGTCTGACCTTAGTTTCAGTAGTCATGTCAAAGCAATAACTAAATCAGCATACTATCATCTCAAAAATATCGCAAGAATTAGATGCTTTGTTTCCAGACAAGACTTAGAGAAACTTGTGCATGCTTTCATCACCAGCAGGGTGGATTATTGTAATGGCCTCCTCACTGGCCTTCCCAAAAAGACCATTAGACAGCTCCAGCTCATTCAGAACGCTGCTGCCAGGATTCTGAGCAGAACCAGAAAATATGAACATATCACACCGGTCCTCAGGTCGCTACACTGGCTACCAGTTACATTTAGGATTGATTTTAAAGTATTATTAATGGTATATAAATCACTCAGTGGACTAGGACCTCAATACATTGCTGATATGCTCATTGAATATAAACCCATCAGATCACTCAGATCATTAGAATCACATCAGCTAGAAATACCAAGGGTTCACTCAAAGCAAGGAGAGTCAGCTTTTAGCTATTATGCCAGTCGCAGCTGGAACCAGCTTCCAGAAGAGATCAGATGTGCTCCAACAGTAGCCACATTCAAATCCAGACTCAAAACACATCTGTTTAGCTATGCATTTACTGAATGAGCACTATGCTGCGTCCGAACTGATTGCACTATATTATATATGCACTATTTTAATTATTTTCTATTTCTCTTGTTTTTATTCTTATTTTTAACTGTTTTATACTTTTATTCCTGTTTTATTCTTTTTCACACATACGGGCGCGCGAACTCCGGACAAGCGTTTTTTTTTCGAACCGCCGTATCTCGGCCGCGGAAAGGGTCGGAGGGTCGAAGGCGGGCTCGTTCGAAAGGTCCCCTCGGGTAGAGCGACCGACCCCGGGGGCGACGTCCTCGGACTTAAGGCGCCCGAGCAGCGGCAGTGGGAAAATCCGGAGACGGCCCCCCGTATCTCCGCCGCGGAAGGGGCCAGATACTCGCGGGTGGGCTCGTTCGAAAGGGCCCCTCCGGCGGACCGACCGACCCGAAGTTCGAAGGCCCCGGGCCCGAGACGCCCGAGATACGGCCGTTCGAAGTTTTCCGAAATTCGACCGGAAGTATCTCCGGTCCCCGGGGTCGCACGGACTCGGGGCCGGCGTCGCCGAAAAGCCCCGGGAAAGACCTTTCGAACGAGACCGGCCGCGCCTCCGGCGGACGAACGCAGCGGACGCTACGGGCGAGCAAACTCCGGATGAGCGTTTTTTTTTTTCGAACCGCCGTATCTCGGCCGCGGAAAGGGTCGGAGGTTCGAGGGCGGGCTCGTTCGAAAGGTCCCCTCGGGTAGAGCGACCGACCCCGAGGGCGACGTCCTCGGACTTAAGGCGCCCGAGCAGCGGCCGTGGGAAAATCCGGAGACGGCCCCCCGTATCTCCGCCGCGGAAAGGGCCAGATACTCGCGGGTGGGCTCGTTCGAAAGGGCCCCTCCGGCGGACCAATCGACCCGAAGGTCGAAGGCCCCGGGCCCGAGGCGCCGGAGCGGCGTTGTAACGAAATTCGGATATTCGACCAGAAGTATCTCCGGTCCACGGGGTCGCACGGACTCGGGGCCGGCGTCGCCGGAAAGCCCCGGGAAAGACCTTTCGAAGGAGACCGGTCACGCCTCCGGCGGACGAACGCAGCGGACGCTACGGGCGAGCAAACACCTGGATGAGCGTTTTTTTTTTTCGAACCGCCGTATCTCGGCCGCGGAAAGGGTCGGAGGGTCGAGGGCGGGCTCGTTCGAAAGGTCCTCTCGGGTAGAGCGACCGACCCCGAGGGCGACGTCCTGGGACTTAAGGCGCCCGAGCAGCGGCCGTGGGAAAATCCGGAGACGGCACCCCGTATCTCCGCTGCGGAAAGGGCCAGATACTCGCGGGTGGGCTTGTTCGAAAGGGCCCCTCCGGTGGACCAATCGACCCAAACGGCTAAGGTCTCGGACCTAAGGCGCCCGAGCTACGGCCGTCTAAAGGTGCGGCGGTGGTACTCCGTATCTCGGCCGGGGAAAGGGTTAGAGAGAAGCGGCTGGCTTGTTTGAAAGGTCCCCTCCCATGGAGCAACCGACCCAAAGGGCTAAGGTCTCGGACTTAAGGCGCCCGAGCTACGGCCGTTTAAAGGATCGGCGGTGGTACTCCGTATCTCGGCCGGGCTTAGGGTGCGAGAGACGCGGGCTGGCTCGTTCGAAAGGTCCCCTCCCGTGGAGCAACCGACCCAAAGGGCTAAGGTCTCGGACTTAAGGCGCCCGAGCTACGGCCGTCTAAAGGTGCGGCGGTGGTACTCCGTATCTCGGCCGGGGAAAGGGTTAGGGAGACGCGGGTTGGCTCGTCTGAAAGGTCCCATCGGTTAGAGTAACCGACCCGAAGGGCTAAGGTCTCGGACTTAAGGCGCCCGAGCTACGGCCGTCTAAAGGTGCGGCGGTGGTACTCCATATTTCGGCCGGGCTTAGGGTTAGAGAGAAGCGGGCTGGCTCGTTTGAAAGGTCCCCTCCCATGGAGCAACCGACCCAAAGGGCTAAGGTCTCGGACTTAAGGCGCCCGAGCTACGGCCGTTTAAAGGATCGGCGGTGGTACTCCGTATCTCGGCCGGGCTTAGGGTGCGAGAGACGCGGGCTGGCTCGTTCGAAAGGTCCCCTCCCGTGGAGCAACCGACCCAAAGGGCTAAGGTCTCGGACTTAAGGCGCCCGAGCTACGGCCGTCTAAAGGTGCGGCGGTGGTACTCCGTATCTCGGCCGGGCTTTGGGTTAGAGAGACGCGGGTTGGCTCGTTGGAAAGGTCTCCTCCCGTGGAGCAACCGACCCAAAGGGCTAAGGTCTTGGACTTAAGGCGCCCGAGCTACGGCCGTCTAAAGGCTTTAGAGAGACGCGGGTTGGCTCGCCTGAAAGGTCCCATCGGTTAGAGTAACCGACCCAAAGGAGATGGTCCTCATTGCGGAACACAACATCCAGGGGGCGGGGTTGGATATAGATCCAACTCCTCCCACTTTATATACTTTGTTCCGCCAAATGAACCAGTATATTTGCGTTGTTGCAGCCCGCAATTAGTTGCAACCTGTGGTCGCCAACGTTTGCTCTTATCAATTTAAGTGTATGTTTGATTAATAATATAGTTGAGAAAGATTCATAATTTAGAAAGTATCACAGTTAGGTGTAAGGAGAGGTACGGAAACGTTCCCGACAGTTTGATATCACTGAAGAGATTTATTTGTACATTATCCCACTTATAGCACAGCTATTCCTATACGAGTAAATACAAAAACAAATTTATTTGATATCTTTTATTAGCAAATAAAAAAAGTAAACCATCTACGAGGGAAACCTGTTTCCTAATGGCTGTAAGCAAAGACGCGTTAAAACAAGTTCAAAGTCCATACAAGATAAACATTCAATTTATTAATTTCTAAATAACATGCCATAGCCTATATATTTTAATAATTATGCATATTTATACTGTATCCATTAATAGGTCTTAAACTGCATATGGTAAGATTACTCATAGTAGGCTTACCCGAAATGTTTTACTCCAAAACATTATAGCAAAAAACTTACATTTCACCCTAAAGGCACTACTTTTATTGTATTCATAAGTAAAGTTAGTTTTTATGTCAAAATGAAGAGTTTGGTTCCAAAACGCAATAAATCCATTTTGACAAATTTCGGTAAAAACGTGTTTTCTATACCAAGAAAGTGACAAGATGAAAACCAGTATTTTCTGTTACAAACTTTCACATAGCATCTTTAGGTTATAAAAACATAAAAAATTCAAATCCATAACTTGATTTTCAAAGATTTATTATAAAAACGAATTCTTTTTTCCACAAAATGCAATAAATCTATGACAGTTTTTTATTTTAAAAATGCTATAAATCTATTAAATCAATGTATAAATGTGCATTCATCTTTACCATTTTATATTTATTTAGTTGACTAGTGGTATACAATGATTAAAAAATAAACATTAATGGCATTAACCAAAACACTTACTTTGTAAGAACACAATGTTTTAGCATGAGAAGCTTGATGCTGTCTGGAGAACAAGCAACCGAGTGCCTCTCGCGAAAATTATTAGCTGTTGATGGCTTACGTTTCTTTCCCGTCACAGAAAACCATCACAGGTTTGGCAATGCTATTAAAGTATTATTTTGTTTTGTTTGTTGATCACGAAGTACAAAGTAGTTGAGGAAAACTAGGACTCCGTGTACTCCATGTTTGTTTACATTGCGTGAATGGTCCGCTGTAATATCAGAAATGGATTTATTGCGTTCTGTAAAAAAGCAGGAGTGGCGTTTGTCGCATTTTGGGAAAAAAGGGAGAAAAGATGACAGAATATCACGGCGGGTATTGGATTTTGCGTAAAATTAATTATTTACTTTTAACTACTGACCTGATATAATACTGATTTTGGCAGTAACTCATTTTTTTCAAAAATGGCGTTTATCGCGTTTTGGAACCAAACTCTTCAAATAATAACTTAATTTAGTTACGACTTAATGCAGAAATAGTAACGCAGCAACACGTGTATGACGTGTCTTTTGGTAAAACTGCCGACCAATGGGATCTCTAGATTGGGATCCAGCTCCGCCCCTGGATGTCGCGTTCTGCAGTGAGGCACTACTGACCCAAACGGCTAAGGTCTCGGACTTAAGGCGCCCGAGCTACGGCCGTCTAAAGGTGCGGCGGTGGTACTCCGTATCTCGGCCGGGCTTAGGGTTAAAGAGACGCGGGTTGGCTCGTTGGAAAGGTCTCCTCCGGTGGAGCAACCGACCCAGAGGGCTAAGGTCTCGGACTTAAGGCGCTTGAGCTACGGCCGTCTAAAGGTGCGGCGGTGGTACTCCATATCTCGGCCGGGGAAAGGGTTAGAGAGACGCGGGTTGGCTCGTCTGAAAGGTCCCATCGGTTAGAGTAAACGACCCAAAGGGCTAAGGTCTCGGACTTAAGGCGCCCGAGCTACGGCCGTCTAAAGGTGCGGCGGTGGTACTCCGTATCTCGGCCGGGCTTAGGGCTAGAGAGACGCGGGTTGGCTCGTTGGAAAGGTCTCTTCCGGTGGAGCAACCGACCCAAAGGGCTAAGGTCTCGGACTTAGGGCGCCCGAGCTACGGCCGTCTAAAGGTGCAGCGGTGGAACTCCGTATCTCGGCCCGGGGAAAGGGTTAGAGAGAAGCGGGTTGGCTCGTCTGAAAGGTCCCATCGGTTAGAGTAACCGACCCGAAGGGCTAAGGTCTCGGACTTAAGGCCCGGGTATACTTTTTTTCCGCGTCCGCGTCCGGCTCGCGCGCGCACGCATCCGCGCAGCTTTCCGAGTATAGTCCCCGCGGCTACACGCGGATGGCCGCGTTCGACACTATACGCAATACAAATGATTTCTTATTCAAATTATTAGTCTAACATGCTGTCAGGGCAGCACTGATTTGGCGACATTTACAGTACATTAAAACATTAGGATAGGTGAAGAAAAGTAACTGATCCACCATTGCAAACAGAGTTTAGAACAAACAACAAGACAACAAAGAACAGGAATCAAACAAACATGCTCCACAGCTTTCTGTTCTTGGAAGAAGTAAAAGTTAAAGAAAAAAATGATAGTGTGTGCGCAAATGCTGTCTATTTCCTTTGTATAATTGTTTATAGTGGAGTGTCCTGTCTAAATATTTTCACGCTCATGCGCTGTCGTACGCGGACTGTACGCGCACTGTCCGCGCGGTCTCAAATTTTGGGCTGCACGCGGACGGTCCGCGCGGCCGGCCGCGGACCCTCCGGATGACGAAAATGACGTCATGCGGACGGCGCGCATACGCGGACGTCCCTAGTTTACTTTCGGCTTTAAGGCGCCCGAGCTACGGCCGTTTAAAGGTTCGGCGGTGGTACTCCGTATCTCGGCCGGGCTTAGGGTTAAAGAGACGCGGGTTGCCTTGTCTGAAAGGTCCCGTCGGTTAGAGTAACCGACCCAAAGGGCTAAGGTCTCGGACTTAAGGCGCCCGAGCTACGGCCGTCTAAAGGTGCGGCGGTGGTACTCCGTATCTCGGCCGGGGAAAGGGTTAGAGAGAAGCGGGTTGGCTCGTTCGAAAGGTCCCCTCCCGTGGAGCAACCGACCCAAAGGGCTAAGGTCTCGGACTTAAGGCGCCCGAGCTACGGCCGTCTAAAGGTGCGGCGGTGGTACTCCGTATCTCGGCCGGGGAAAGGGTTAGAGAGACGTGGGTTGGCTCGTCTGAAAGGTCCCATCGGTTAGAGTAACCGACCCGAAGGGCTAAGGTCTCGGACTTAAGGCGCCCGAGCTACGGCCGTTTAAAGGTTCGGCGGTGGTACGGAAACGTTCCCGACAGTTTGATATTACTGAAGAGATTTATTTGTACATTATCCCACTTATAGCACAGCTATTCCTATACGAGTAAATATAAAAACAAATTTATTTGATATCTTTTATTAGCAAATAAAAAAAGTAAACCATCTACGAGGGAAACCTGTTTCCTAATGGCTGTAAGCAAAGACGCGTTAAAACAAGTTCAAAGTCCATACAAGATAAACATTCAATTTATTAATTTCTAAATAACATGCAATAACCTATATATTTTAATAATTATGCATATTTATACTGTATTCATTCATAGGTCTTAAACTGCATGTGGTAAGATTACTCATAGTAGGCTTACCCAAATTACCGTCAGCCAAGGAGACAGCGGTGATTGTCGTAAACCACGTCTTTCGCTTACATGGCCTCCCTACAGATGTGGTTTCCGACAGGGGTCCCCAGTTCGTGTCCAAATTTTGGCATGAGTTTTGTAAATTACTAGGGGCGACTGTTAGTCTTTCCTCAGGGTTTCATCCCCAGACCAATGGTCAAACCGAGAGAGCCAACCAAGATTTGGAGAGAGTGTTGCGATGTCTGGTTTCCAAGAATCCTTCATCCTGGAGTCAACAGCTCTCTATGGTGGAGTACGCCCACAATTCTTTACCAGTATCATCTACGGGCCTATCGCCGTTTCAGTGTAGTGTAGGTTACCAACCACCTGTTTTTCCCAGTCTGGAATCCGTATTCTGGACTTTAGGCGGAGGGGACGCAGATTTCAGTACTTGGTGGATTGGGAAGGTTACGGTCCGGAGGAGAGAAGTTGGGTTCCTGCTCGGGACATATTGGATCACTCTCTTATCAAGGAATTCAATCGACAGGTAAAGGAGTCTGGGAACGCCAGGCGGCGTTCCTAGGAGGAGGGGTACTGTCACGGTTTATAAATACATTGTTTCCTTCTGATTCACATGGCTGTGTTGTGTAGAGGTGTGTGTGTGTTTGGCACTTACCTCCAGCGCACCTGATGATCATCACTCGCTCCAGCTGCAGCTCATTGACTCACCTATTTATACTCACCCAGTTCTCGTGTTCTTTGTCAGATCGTTCTGGATGTTCTGAATGTCAGTGAGGTCTCGTGCTGTGTGTTCCTGTCTACCGTGTTCCTGCTCTCGTGTTCGTGTTCTGGATTTTGGATTTGGATTATCACAGACTGGAATTCTCTGTTTTCACGCTGGCCACCTCAACTGCCTGTGTCACCCGCTCAGCTGTTTGCATTTACCATTTTACTCTGTTTACAATAAACCTCTTAACTTGCATTTGCTTCCTCTCGTGTTTCGTAACACCAAGTTGTACATCTGAACGATCTTGACAAACAAAAACATAATAGCAAACGGCCTCAGCCTGAATATCAGTGTGGTGCTTCAGGTTTTTATTTTGAATAAATGTACAGTAGTTATAACATGTTATAAAAGGAAGCTTTGTGTTTACTGTAGGGGATTTCCCTATATTGATAAGAAACAAAGCATTTTCAAACCAATTGCTTTTGTTTTATTTTCAGACCCATTGTGTTTACTCGGGCATTACATTATTTGTATTAATACAAATAAATAATAAATAATACAAATCAACAATACAGAAAAAGCTTTGTTCATTATCTGTGCTAGGTATAGATGAACTGCATAACCGAGTTAAATGACACAAATTAAAATAACTGTATGCTAAATTTACATAAATTATAAACTGATGCTTTAAGCCCCAAAGTATCCAGCAAGCTGCACAAAATGAAACTATATACAATCTCTGAATTGTGAATCTCCATTAATAGTCCTTTATTGAGCCAGTATTCATATTCTGACAGCATACACAGAAAATAAGTTTAAAAACACTGCATTACTTTCTTGCATATGACGTGTGTGAATAAATAGATACACATAATATACTTTAAATATTGGACATATATAAATATTGGACATAAGGAGATTGGTTTAAAGATGTTTAAAATCTCTAGCCTGTCTCTTGGTGTGTCAGAGCCAGAAAATGGATCAAAGTAGCCAGATTTAGTGCAAAGGTTTATTTATCTCCACATATATTAACGTAATAAACGTAAAAACAAATATATAAACATGCATTTAAACCCAGCACAAAATGCCACTGTGAGTGTATAATGAGCACATTAAAAGCAAAAGTATTCATATAACGGCATTTAATGTCTCGTATTATAATAAATATAGCTCTCATGACTTCACATAACAGCATAAATTCATGAATAAACATAAAGAAGCAGGATTGATATGCAAACTGTATTATTATTACTTATAAAGGTAATATTACTGAAGTAAACTTTGAGGTTAATACGCTAAGCGCTAACCGCTAAGTTTAAATATAAGCTCAATAACAGTAGAAAAATTACATTTTCTCTCAAAACGGACTCTATAAATGCCAATAATTATATTTAAAGAAACTGTACATGCATACTTCACTACCTGTGAATATACAAAAAGTTATCTGAAATTATCAAAGCCCATCTGACGGTTATCCATCTCCACCTGTGGGGTGCGGTCCACTCCAGTTTTAGACACACACTCGCGAACTTCCCTAAGCACTTCCCCTCGGGGGAATTCCTGTCGCCATTTTGAAGTGCGTTCCACTTCGTCAAGTGGACGAGGGAAGTTTGTATGGACAGACCCTCGCTCCCTCGATTTTGACAGAGGGAGCGAGTCTGCTTCATATGTACACTTCATGCAGCTTCATATCCCACAATGCAACACGATTGTGACGTCACTTAAGCAACTCGCGCTTTGCACATGGAGGGGGCGGTCTCCACTTTCCATGTGATCAAGGGCTTAGGGCGATCCATTTGAACCCACTTCAAGTGTTCTAGCAGTAGTGGGCACTCGTACAACGTAAGCAATGACGTACATCCGAGTGAACGAGACTGAGGGAAGTTAGCAAGGGAAGTTCATAAAAAAAACGAACTGGAACGCAGGGCTGCACGATCGCCTGCTTTGAGTCACACCGAAGTGACGTCATCACCCTTTCTTCGACTGATAGAGACAGAGCGCAGCGCTTCATAACCTGAAAACCACGCCCACCGGGGGGAAAACAATCCAATCGTCTCCATTGACTTTGTATTGAGAGAGGCCGCCTCCTTGTCATTTCTGGCTTATAACAAAAAACAGAATAATGCCTTAAAGCTGCTGTTGGACAATATGTACAGCTAACAAGCCAAAGAACCCAGAAATAAGTTTTTATAAGCTGTCGAGCTCAAAAAACGAGTGTTTACAGACAGAAAAGTGGAAACAGGCAACTTTTCATAGTCCTCATATTAGTAGAACTGCGTCCACTAGGGGGAAACGTAGTCGGCGATCCACTTTTTTCCCTCAAAGGCAGGGTTTTACGGCTCGACAGTTTATAAAAATGTATTTCTGGGTTCTTTGGCTTGTAAGCTGTACATATTGTCACACAGCAGCTTTTAGGCATTATTCAGTTTTTTGTTATAAGCCAGAAATGACAAGGAGGCGGCCTCTTACAATAGACCTTTCTCACAGTAACCAGAAATACGTAATCGGCGTGAAAGCGGAGTTCCTGTCAAGCGTCAACACATTAGAAAAACACAAACCCGGTGGGCGTGTTTTTCAAATTTGCATAACTGCGCTCTGTCTCTATTGGCTAGAGGAGGAGCTGTCAATCTAAAACAAGCGGACCAATTGCGACACTTAAAGTCTGCCCTGATTTGCATGAAACTCTAACTGCAACTTTTGGAAGCGCAGAGTGTGGAAATAAGGAGTAGCATCTGCCTGCACAAGCGGAGGCTGCAGTTTCAGGACCGCAGTCATAGGACCGCAGTAATACGACCCTAGATTTTTAGTGACAACGCCACCTAGCGAACTAGAGGACCAACAAAGATGGATGACAAGCAGTGTGTGAGTATCAAGTGTGAATCAATTTTTATTTGAACATTATAGCCGAAGTGATTGTGATTTGCTAAATAGTCTTGAATGCATATCCATCATACGTTATATGGCAAGGCACGTTTATTTGTGTAGCACATTTCATACACAGAGGTCATTCAACGTGCTTTACATAGAATAATGCTTTAAATGACTTGTTAGCACATTCGTTTAATTAAACTGTTGCATGAAAGCTTGTGTTGACTTAGTGACAGTACAAGAAAACTGTATTACGCTGGTTTTAAAACCTTGTTAGTTACTCGTTTTTTTAATAGTTAAAATAATATAAATATGTTTTAACTGTCACATGCTCACAGTCAGTTAAAGCCATTTTGACGTTACCACACAATACATGTTATGAGTATGTCTCTTCAAGATGTGGTTTTAATGTTGATTGAGACATGTGACATTTTTATAGTCAAACATAACAGTAGGCCATCATAATAATTGACTGTTAAAATACCACGTGTTAGATTGTGTCATGTACTGTAGACTGTACTGTAGACTGTACTGTACTGTACTGTACTGTACTGTGTTGTGTACCACTTTTTAACATCATTTTTGTTTATCAGTGATTATGTTATGTACTATTTCAGTGAAGTGGAGGAATTTAATCGAATCATAGACAAACAATTGAAAAAAAGAGGGGAGAGCATCCAGTTGCTGCTGCATACATCACAATGTGTGCTTTAAATATTTAAAGCTCCAGTGTGTACTTGTCACAGGAGTGACGATCTTTTGGGCGGAACCAAAAGTTGGGAAAGTTTGGTTCCGCCCGGATTGTTTCCGCCCGGACCGGGAAGGGAAAACACCGGACATCCGGTAGCATCGCGAGGGCTGTAATCAGCCAAACTACGTACAGCTGGGAGTTGTTAAGAGGAGCGCCGGGTGATTGGACGATGGCAACACCCAGGAGAGTATTTAAGAACAGTTTAAACCATAGTTTGGGTCGATGTTATCCCCGTTGTTGGTGTGCCGTAGCGCTGAGTTGGGCTCACCTGGTACGCCATTTGGATCGCTGGACTTGCTCTCTCTCTCTCGTGTTGCATCGTGGACTTCTGTCGATGGAGGTACCAAAGACCTTATAGGTTGGAGAGTAAACGGATATTGACATTGGATAAAGAGAAACAAAGGAAGAAGGAATGTACCATTGTGAGTATACATCTGTGGAAAAGTGGTGTTGGTGACTGGAGAACCGTTTTATCTATGTATCTGGAGTCATTGTAGGAAGAAATCAACCTAGGGAAGCGTGGGACGAAGAAAGCACCGTAGTCGTGAGTAACAGAATCCATTTATTGGAAGTGAATTGCATGTACTTGACCTGTGTATCTTTTGAGTGTTTCCAAGCGAGAGCGGGTGGCCCTGCCCCTGAGTCAGCGTGGTGGGTGAGCCAAAGGATCCTTGCGTGAAACAGCTACAGTGACGAAAACAACCACTAGGCCGTGTTACCATCTCCATATTCTCGCCCAGAGCGAAGTGAAGGAAGACGGGCGTCTATTGTGTGCACTGAGCGTGGTGGGTGAGTCTTGGATGTAGAAATTTCACTTTGAAGTGGTGCTGTGTGTATTGCAGTGAGATTGCTGTGTCTTGTCAGACGTACCCCGCCTCCAGTCACTCGTCCCGGGGCGCTGAAGAGGAAAGCGGTTCTAGAATAACTCTGTGTATGATTATGCTGTGAGTGTGTTTCAGCCTTAAAATCATGGAGTGGCCTCCTGAAGTACTTTCGCAGCCAAACGCTTGGCGGACTTGTGTTAGGAGTGGCGGTGAAGAACTGTGCGATTGGCGGTGTGTGAGTATTACAAATCATATTGCTACCTTACCTGTGTGTTTTCATCATCGCAGAGCTAGAGGCGAAGGAGATCCGCCGCCCCGAGGTCTCTACGAAGGGGCGCCCCGGTCCAGTTTTCGATTGCCAACGGGCGTCGAGGAAAGGGCAGCGCTCGACCCGGTGTGACGGCGTGACGTTCTCGCCCCTCTGTTGGACCAACAAGCTCGCCGAGAGGGTTTGGTCCTCGGCGCCGCCTTGGAACCACTGTCCAGTTGACGCATTGCGTAAACCAGCTATCGTAAGTCCGCCACCCTGTAAAGTATAGCGTAACCTGTTAAGTCTGTTGATCAACAGGGAAGAGGAGGGTGCTGTGAGAGTTGTGAAGGGAAACCCCACCTACCTATAAGCTGTAGCCAGCGAAGAGGTGAGAGAACTAATTGAAAACGATTTACTGTGTCCCTGTGTCCCAGCTGCCGTCTGTGGGAAGAGAGAGAGCCAGCGTGAACGCTAAGATACCGAGCTGTGAAGAGAAACCACACCTACCTATAAGCTGTAGTCAGCGAAGAGGTGAGAGAACCAATTGAAAACGATTCACTGTGTCCCTGTGTCTCAGCTGTCGTCTGTGGGAAGAGAGAGAGCCAGCGTGAACGCTAAGATACCGAGCTGTGAAGAGAAACCACACCTACCTGGAAGCTGTAGTCAGTGAAGAGGTGAGAGAACCAATTGAAAACGATTCACTGTGTCCCTGTGTCTCAGCTGTCGTCTGTGGGAAGAGAGAGAGCCAGCGTGAACGCTAAGATACCGAGCTGTGAAGAGAAACCACACCTACCTGGAAGCTGTAGTCAGCGAAGAGGTGAGAGAACCAATTGAAAACGATTCACTGTGCCTTTGTGTCCCAGCTGTCGTCTGTGGAGGAAGAGAGAGATCCAGCGCGAGCGCTAAAGAGGCCAGCTGTGAAGGAAAACCATACGTACCAGAAGCTGTAGTCAGCGACGAGGTGAGAGAACAAATTGGAAATCGATTCACTGTGCCTTTGTGTCCCAGCTGTCGTCTGTGGAGGAAGAGAGAGAACAAGCGTGAGCACTAAGGAGGCTAGCTGTGAAGGAAAACCATATGTACCAGAAGCTGTAGTCAGCGACGAGGTGAGAGAACCTTTGGAAATCGATTTACTGTGCCTTTGTGTCCCAGCTGTCGTCTGTGGAGGAAGAGAGAGAACAAGTGTGAGCGCTAAAGCAACGAGTTGTGAAGGAAAATCCATACTTACCAAGAAGCTGCAGTTGGTGGAGAGGTGAGAGAACCCTTGTGAGATCGATCCACTGTGTCCTCGTGTCCCAGCTGTAGTCTGTGGAGAGAGAGAGAACAGGAAGGGAGAGTGAGTCGACAATTAAGGAGCTGTGTGAAAAGACGGCGGAGCGCCGTGAGCTACATACAGGTACACGGACAGGAAAAAGTAAAACACCAACACTGATTAAATTTTGTTCTGCCTCCAGGAAGGAAAAGGAGTGCGCCACGGGCAGAAGGAACCAGAGGCGGGAGCCGGTTCCTCGACGCAACCCCCCCCCCACCCTCTGTCACTCATTCGGCCGTGGCCCCCTGGAGGGTGGAGCCTGACATTAGTTTTAATTTCCCTTTCCCCAATTCCCAGTACATTTTAAATATTTAAATAAATAAAGAACATTCTTTTATACTTACCTGTCCTCGTTGTTGTCTGGTCATTGGGTTGGTTTTGGGGACCTCCTCGAGGTGGAAGTTGAGAAGGGGCGTGGCTTAAACACTAGCAGCCAGCCCCTGGCTTGTGACATACTTTTTTTAGTTAATTCTAAGCAAAAACCCATGTTTTCTTCCAAAAGTATGTGCCCATTCATGTGTAATTACTTCCACCCCACTAATCAAAGTATTCTCGTAAGTGTAAAATCTGCTATTTAAAATACATTCCGCCGTAGCGCTCTCTGGCTGAATCCATGTTGTGCCTCCATCTTTGAAATACATTCGCCGACGAGGGACATTCCTGAAATTCAAGCTCCGCCTTTCGCGCTTTCAGACTACACTCAAGCTGGCCGCGAGCTGAAGCCTACGGAGGTTGCATGTGTAGGCGGTATACGTCATCAAGACAGTCTTATTTCAGAATATTAACAATTATAAAGCTGACATTTATTCTTAGTTAATTGTAAATTGATGTAATATGCTTATGACTTGCGAATGTAATGCTCAGTTAATTTAAATAAACCAGGCTTGATGACGTATGCAGCCCGGATATGCGACCTGCGTTAGACTGAATCCTTCGGCCGCCACCGTGATAAACCTGCGATCTAATGCTTTGAAAGCCTGTTGAAGAACTATTCTCGAGGACATTAAAACAAGTCGCCAAGGAAGCGAAACAGGGATTTTAAACGACAATGCGACAGGAAAAACATCAAGACCAAAGTCAATATTGGAGTTAGTTTTCCAAGATGGGTCTCATTGGACAATGAAGTTGCTAAGTTACTTTCTATCTTTACCACAGGTAATTCAGCATATTCGTTTACATCTATACAGTTTATGTTGTAAACTTGAAGTTTTATAGTTCCTTGGCTAACTATAGCATGGGTATGCGTAACACTTGTTAGTGTAAACATGCATGTGGTTTAATGTCTTTGAACAGCCACACGCCGTCTCTCTCCGTCCATTTATGTAATCTGAGGTACTGAGATAAATGTTTTTCATCTTTTCTGACCTCTAACACAAACACACGCTGTACAGCGCTATTTTTAGCCTTTCATTGATAAAAGCGTCTGATCTGCACGTCTTTCGTTTCATTTTACAAGCGTGTGAAAGTTGAGCGATCTTATTTCACCAATATCAGAGAAAGCTCTTACATATACACGGACATGTAACGTTTACTTAAAACATAAGCATTGGACTCTGACATATTAGTTCGCGTCCATTTAAACCCGTCATTACTCTAGCTCATGATTAAATGACAGAGGGACTCGTCCACAGACCATCTCCTCAGTAATCTGAAGAGAAGCGGTCGAAAATGGACAAAAAGAGACGAATTTAAACACCAAGTGTAAACGTAATGTGTCTCTCTCGTCCACTTGTGATCTGATCGACGAAAACACATCTTAATACCAAGTTTAACAGCCCCTGTGATATTTTTCCTCGCGTGGATGAAAAAGGAGTGTCTAAGCTACGTTTATGGTTGCTTTTTGTATGTGATTTTAAGCGGATATATCATGACAATCAGACTTTTTCCATGTTAAACATAAATCTGTGTGCTTTGATGGATCACACGCAAATGACATTGCAAATTGTTAATTTTTTTCATTGCTTTTGCTTTGTAGCTACTGGAAGCCATGTTAACCTTGGAATGACACGGCCGGGCCACCGTACGAGTTAAAACGCGTTCCGAATGGGGGGGGCTAGAAAGTAATATTCAGTTGGTTGTCATATAGACTTTCACCGCTTGATGGGAGTAGATCCTACACAGTGGAGCTTTAAAGTCCATTAAAATGAGAAAAATCCTGGAATGTTTTCCTCAAAAAACATAATTTCTTCTCGACTGAACAAAGAAAGACATCAACATTTTGGACGACATGGTGGTGAGTAAATTATCTGGATTTTTTTAAGAAAACTGACTAATCCTTTAAGCTTTGTCTTTGTTATTGTGAAATAGTGACCTCTAGTAGTGAAAATCCAACCTGATCTCATGAGAATTTGTACATATTTAGCAAGTTGGCTAATTCGTACGGGTATCATACACTAACAGAACCCTAACCACAGTTAATTGTACAGAAATTTATAAATGTGATCATACGAAATTAATACGAATTGGCCACAATACGTACGAAAATAGAAAATCTTACATATTGTGGCTTTAACTGTTTAACAGGTATGTGTGAGGACATTGTCAAAAAAGCTTATCTCTTACAAGTGCACAAACGCTCAATGTCTCTTGTGTCTATTTTGTCTCAATGTCTGTTTTAGGGAGGTGATCGAAAAGAGGCCAGAGAAGTTCAAAGTGGCGTGTTTAACAGACATAAAAAATCTGTTTTACCCAAACACTGAGCCATTTTACGCTGCATTTGGGAACAGAGACACGGTAAGTGAACCACATAAAGATATAAAGTGGTATAAAGTCCTGCAAGGTGGGTGTCTCCTAAACCCTGTGTCTTGTGTTTTAGGATGTGTTTTCCTATAATGAGGTTGGCGTTCCTTTAAACAGAATCTTTACCGTTAATCCTAAAGGAGAACTGATCCAGGAACACGCCAAGACCAACATCTCTTCGTGAGTACACGCTACTGACCGTTTGTTTGTGTGTTTTATGAACGAAAGCGTCAGTTGTGCTGTACCCGTGCAGGTACGTGCGTCTGGGTGAAGTGGTGGATCACGTCTTTCCGCTCCTGAAGCGCAGAAGTTCCTGCGATTTCCCCTGCAGTGACTCTTTCAGCCAATTCACCTACTGGATAGAACAGGTCCCCCTAGTGGACGGGCAGATAGAGACCACTGATGACGCCACTGAATGAATAGCACACAAAAACAAATGTGCATCCCTAGACTGTACACAACAAACGTGTTAAAGATCAAAACTGTGGGGCATAGCTGCACTTTATTTCAAAGATATCTTCGCATTTTACTAGTGATATGTAGAATATTGTATATAGTGAATTAAAAAAAAGTGAATATTTATGAGGTGATTTTGATAAACCTATAGCATTTGTTATACTAAAAGTCAGAAAAAAGGTACAAATGTTGTCACTGGTGTGGTATACTTTTGTACCTAAATGGTACAGTACATATTAGGATCTTTTGAGAAGGTACACGGGACCATACGGGTGTGTGACAGTGTTTGTACCTTTATTACTGATGGTGTAGAAAGATTATCTGAATACATGCTTAAACATATCATGAGTGTCATCAACTGTTAGACTGAAAGAAAATGAACAATCTTACATTCGTTACAATAAAAATGAATGATGTTACATTTCAGTGAATCTCACAAAAAATGATATTGTGCATAATTTGAAAGGGGTGCTAAAAATAGTTTTTATTTTCTTCATGCAAAATATGACTCATGTTATGTTGCTTTAGTTACTTGGATTTGATTTGTACTCTTAAACAACTCGGAGCACTCAAATCTAATTCTGTCTATTAATTTGAGGTCTTCAGCAGTCGTACAAAGGATTTCATAGGTGTAACATTTCTACCTTCATGTACATCTTTCAAACTGTTTAGTTACTGAGGAAATATTATGATATGTACTATCTTCAATTTTTTATATGCTTACATCTATTGTGAAGAAAAAGTCAGAGGGTTTTGTGATATTCTTTCAGTGAAAGAGAAGAATTAAAGCAGTCAATCATGAGATGAGTAAATGTGATGCTCAGGTCAGGAAAATGTTTTGCTGGTCAATAAAGTTTTATGTTTTAAGTTTGATTCAATGCCTCCTTTATCTCGTTTTCCATTGATGTTATTAAGTTTATCAGGTGCTAAGTCAACTCCTGCCTATCGAATAGTCTACTCATTTTCAATATTAAAATATGTCATTACCTTAACTAAGAATTGTTGATACATCCCTCTATCATCTGTGTGCGTGCACGTAAGCGCTGGAGCGCGCTGCGACGCTTCGATAGCATTTAGCTTAGCCCCATTCATTCAATGGTACCATTTAGAGATAAAGTTAGAAGTGACCAAACACATCAACGTTTTTCCTATTTAAGACGAGTAGTTATACGAGCAAGTTTGGTGGTACAAAATAAAACGTAACGCCTTTCTAAGCGGATTTAAAAGAGGAACTATATTTTATGGCGTAATAGCACTTTTGGGAGTACTTCGACTCGGCGCAGTAACACCCTCCCTCTCCCATTATGAGAGGGAGAAGGGGAGCGGACTTTTCAGGCGAGTCCAAGTACTCCCAAAAGTGCTATTACGCCATAAAATATAGTTCCTCTTTTAAATCCGCTTAGAAAGGTGTTACGTTTTATTTTGTACCACCAAACTTGCTCGTATAACTACTCGTCTTAAATAGGAAAAACGTTGATGTGTTTGGTCACTTCTAACTTTATCTCTAAATGGTACCATTGAATGAATGGGGCTAAGCCAAATGCCATCGAAGCGCGCTCCAGCGCCTACGTGCACGCACACAGACGATAGAGGGATGCATCAACAACTCCCAGCCAAGGCAATAACATATTTCAACACTGAAAATGAGTAGACTATTCCTTTATTAAAATATGATCTATTCTCTTAAAATAAATATAGTTGAATTTATTTTAATAAATGCTGATATTTTAAATGTTTTTCAGTAATACTTTAAAATAATGTTAATTAATTAAAAATAGCCAATGCATAGCATAAATCACAATAAACATTAATCTTTGTTAAATTTAGTTATGTTCGTAAGTGTTAGTTCATTGAACAACTACTGTAGTCAACGTAGTAAACTTTTGGTTTTAAAAAGTAAAACTTTTGTTTTTTTAAAGTACAGTATATGATGATTATGTAAAAAAATATTAAATGTTGAAATTAACATTAACTTAGATTACTAAAAGATGCATACTTGTTAACTATTAGTTTATGCGCTGCTGAAAAAAACAATAAAACCATTACAGAAAATGTTACTGTTTTCCATTAAAATACCAATAGGAACTTTTACCATTAAACCACTACACTAGTGTGTTTTGGGCTATATTCCATTACAACCAATAACCAATAGAACCAATACATACCATTAGAGACCAACAAAGACCACTACACTGTATTGTTTTGGGACATATTCCATTAGAACCAATAAAATTCCCAATAAAACCAATAGAATTTCTGTGATGTGTCTATTGTTTTTTAGCAGGGTGGTAACTAAAATGGTTCATTAATGTTAACAAATGTAACCTGTAAAGTGTAACCGCTTTATATCTACATGTGATATGTTTTTATCAAAGCTGTAATAAACTTTGACAGACAATCTTTGGAGATTGCAGGGGGTAACAGGTCGCGAGACGGGAGGAGTTCCTGCGGTGCGCGCGCTCATTGGCTCGTGCGCGGCGGATTGAATGTGTGTCGGTTCGAGGTTCAGTTGGATGATGAGATCAGTTCAGAAGTGATCAGACATCAGAATAGAAGGGGAAGAACACCTGTATCGGACATGGAGCGAGCGGTATGAACTCTCTGGGTTTATTTACTTTACGCGTACTGTTATGTTTTTGCGTCGCACAAAACTTGTTTACAACGCGCATATGCAGTTTAGACAACTTTAGAATTGTAACGTAACGTTTGTCGTTTTTCAGATATAAACACTGCAAATATTTTTGTTTTATTATTTAAAAAACATTGAACAACACTGAAACCCAAAAGAGAAGGTTTGCATTTAGGTTTAACGTTAAGGTTTGCATTTCCCCAGCAAACACAGAACGTTCCCCTAACGTTAGTTTTTGGTTATATTTTGGTTATTTTTTTGGGAACCAAAAAATAACGTTCTACCAGAAAAACTCCGGAGACAGATTAACAATTAATTTGAATTTATTTAACAGTGATAAACAGCAATGCTTAAGGGTGTAATGATATAGTTCTTTGGCGTAGACCCCGTCCGTAGTTTGAATCCGGGGATCATGGATTCATGCATTTCCTGCCTGAAGATGAAGGCAGGGGCGGAGCCTACCCCCCGGTCTATGGACGGAGCCAACCTGATGGTGGTGGTAGGGAGGGAGGGTGGGTTGTGAATCCTGACGTCGGTGTCTGTGAACGCAGAGACAGGTGAGCAAAGGATTTAAATACTCCCAGTATCAGAGGTGATTGGCCAGATCTTGTGAAATGGATGACGTGGCATTAGAGTTTTCCTGATAGAACTTGCGCTAAAGCTTACATTTCTACCAGAAAGACTCCGGAGACAGATTAACAATTAATTTGAATTTATTTAACAGTGATAAACAGCAATGCTTAAGGGTGTAATGATATAGTTCTTTGGCGTAGACCCCGTCCGTAGTTTGAATCCGGGGATCATGGATTCATGCATTTCCTGCCTGAAGATGAAGGCAGGGGCGGAGCCTACCCCCAAAGATTTGATGGACACCCATCAGTTGGAATGTTTCTTGGAAGTTCCTAGAACATAGTGATATAAGGAGAATAGTCATTAACTGTCCGCCGATAGTGACCATAACGTCAACAGTAGAAGATAGCCGTGGAAGGCTGCCACGTCAGGTTTCAGGGCTGAGGCCGTGTAGGCCGGAAAATAAACACATTGGCTTGAGAGCAGAGAGGCCGCTTGGCCGGAAACTAAAGCCACGTTAGGCTTGAGAACAGAGAGGCCGCTTGGCCGGTAAATGAAGCCACATTAGGCTTCAGAGCAGAGAGGCCGCGTAGGCCAGAAGATAAAGCCACGTTAGGCTTGAGAGCTAAGAGGCCGCTTGACCTGAAAATAAAGCCTCGTTAGGCTTAATAGCTGAGAGACCGTGTAGGCCGAAAATTAAGCCACGTTAGGCTTGGGAGCAGAGAGGCCGCGAAGGCCGGAAATAAAGCCATTTAGGCTTGGAGCAGTAAGGCCGCTTGGCCTGAAAATAAAGCCACGTTAGGCTTGAGAGCTAAGGGGCCGCTTGGCCGAAAATAAAGCCTCATTAGGCTTGATAGCTGAGAGGCCGTGTAGGCCGAAAATAATGCCACGTTAGGCTTGGGAGCAGAGAGGCCGCGCAGGCCCGAAAATAAAGCCACGTTAGGCTTGAGAGCTAAGAGGCCGCTTGGCCGAAAATAAAGCCTCGTTAGGCTTGATAGCAGAGGGGCCGCGTAGGCCACAGAAGGCAACTTTATACCAGAGTGAGAAATGGCCATAAATGATGTAAAGGCCATGATATAACATGTTTGAATATACCACCACCACCAGTAGTTTGCTTAAGACATACCTTGATTATGGCTTGCCATTATTTAATTGAAATGTATTGTATTTTCCTGCATACTGTGAAATTGGGAGTGCTGCTCCTGATGAAGAGAGAAGATTGATTTATGCATGCTTTTGTATTCATTAAAAAGTAGAAAGAAGATTAGAGGGAACAAACAAATCTGACTGATGACAATAAAAGATTGCACGGTGTCTGCGTCACATCTTGTGCTTCCCCGGTCTTGTACTCTTATTTGAAGTTCTGTCATGTCGTCCATGTCTGTAGACTTGTAGTTCATTGGTCCTGTTGTAGATGGTTTCCCAGGTATATCTTGATATGATGTTTACCCACATGTATATGTACAGTCCTTGTGTTTCAGTTGTCCTTTGTCGAGTATTATTTGCTGTCATGCATTTTGAGTCCTGTATTCTGGTCTTCGTTCCTGTTCTGCTTTGTGCACTTTTGGGTTTTAAGAAATAAACCATTGCATTTGGATCCGTTGCCTTATCTTACCTGCTTCGCCATAACACACAGATGGTTATAAAAATCGTGGTTAACGATGTAAATTAAGACCCCCCAAAAACTGATAAGTGCTATCAGTAGGGTTGTACAGATGATAGATGGATATACTTCGGAGAGTGATAGCCTTCTAGATGAAAGTTTACAGCTTAAACTTTGACTAACCATGATCGCATGATTAATGTGACATTTATGTGTTACAACTCTTACATGACATGCACTTACGAAGAACTGAATTATTTGTTTTAATAAAGATCCTCCTCCACACTGGTATTCCAGAAATGATCGAAGTCCGCACCATTCATGACCGCAGACATGAATTGTGACAACCCACGTGCACGCGGCATGTACGCATGGCACAACACTACCAAAAGCTTACTCCTTGTGCATTTAGCAATTATGCATGTTCAGATCCTTGCAGCAGTTTATATTGCAATTCGAGTCCCTGGACGTCGATAAAGAGTCCTGACGGTAATACAGGCATCTGGAAATGAAGCACTTATAGAACTGCGTGTCCATTAGAGTCAATGCTAAAAACATGTATATCGTTTTAAAATAGCTAGCCTCATGTATGCGCCACACTGTTATACGGTTTAAATCCTTGCAGGCAGTGTATTATAGTCATATGGAAAGGTGATACACGTTTTGCTATTTTCTTGAAGATGCAGAGTAAGTGGATTGTACTCATCTTATTCCAGACAAAGTTCCTTGTAAAGTTATCTAGATTCATAACCTTAAGCCCGGGATTAACTGCATGATTTCTGTGATTGTGCTCTTTGTCAGTGGTACAGTGTCGTACAACGGGAGAGGCTCAAAGACGGACGTCTTCCCAGTCTTGTGTCCAAGATAGCTTCCAATAGTTTCCAGAAATTCAGCATGATCACCGCACAGTGTGTTTGCTGCTGCATCTTGTAGAAGTGCAAAAATCCTGTGGTGTATTCCGGGCTTAAAACAAAACATAGAATGAAATTAGAAACAAGTTATGAAACGAAATTCGTTTTAAAGTAAATAAAACTTATGGCGTGTTATTTCAGACGCATTCCATTTGTCCTGTCATGTTGGAATTCATTAAAACAGCCTATGATGATTAAAATTAAATAGTTAATACACATAGGATAATCGAACAATGATAGATACGAACATTACACCACTCAAACAAATATAAAACAGACATTATTTCCATTGGGTTCCATGTAAAACAAGAATGAATTGTGTTTATAATCTGTAGTTATAGCTGGTGCACCGCCATTTCGGGCGACCCATCTGTTGCCAACGTTCAACGGCACTTTAATGTGCTGTGAATTTTAAAGCTGTCACATTACATCTTCTACGGTGTCCAGACATCCGCTGTAGCCTACCCATGCGCTTGCACTGGGTTCCTGCGTCGCAAGCAACGCACAGTGTGCTTATAAATGGTTTAAACTGATGCAACCACATCTCCGTCTCCATGTCTGTAACATGGTCCTTGCCAACTTTCGGTTGTAAAAGTATGCAATCAGCCAATCCAGTATAATGAAAAACAGAGCTTACCTTAGGAGACGGTAATCCAGATAAATAAAGATAGGGTGTTCAACACAACCGAGCTTCGATGAGAAGTTGACCGAAATCTGGAATAAAGTCTCATTTGAGAAGTACAGTTATAAGGTGAAGCGGTCACATACTTTATGCATGAAATTTGCATACTACATTTCTTGTAATGTACCTTTGCCTGCACATTCCATAGACATCCATATATAACTTTTCCCTCTGATTTCCAATATGAAAAATATAGCATAACTTTCTCAATCCTCAACGGATTTTTACAATCCTGGTATCTTTGTAAATGGAATGTCTGCTCAGTGATAACTTTTGAGCTTTGGGGTTTTTTGAAAATTGTGTCATCATACCTACTTTAATAACTGGAGATCTTAAAGCACAAAGCTTTATATAAAACAAATGCTGTACCCCGAGCTCAATAAAATTGACAATATGCATTACTGTTGCCATTCGACCACACACACTTACGATTTGCTAAGCAACAAATATGTGAGCTATGCTATATGACGTAAGATTTAAAATTCGTAAAATAGCGTATTCCCGTATCCTTATTAAAGTCTGTAATTAGGGTCAGGTGAGAGAATATCTATGGTTAATATTTGCCGTTGATCGGAACAGTTTGCATGAATAACTGTTAGGCATTATGCAACATGCATTGTTATAGAGTAGCAAGTAAATACATGGTACCTTAAATTAGTTGATTTTAGGGAAATACTGAAAAGGAGAGTTTCAGATGAAACTCGAATACTACGCGGCATTACTTATGCAAACGCGCGAGCACGCGACCGTATCAGACGCCTCTTTTCGCGAGCAACAGCCGTTCATCCGAGTCGATCGATGTCTTTGCTTTACCCGCATACTGTTCAGAACCTATAATAAGTTGAGCATTACGTATGGTAGATGTAGGACAAAGATCCTGTGATTATGGAGATGTCAACCTTCGGCATTCTCCGAAACCCGCTGCGGCACTGCCAACGTGCAGGTGCAGCGCTTCGCCAATCAATGATGATTAGTGACATCTGCTGCGGGCGTTTCAGAGTGTGCGACAGTCAATAATGTTATGTTTACACTTTACGGATCCTCCAAATGTACTTGCACTGTTCATAACGTTTCCTTCCCTGTGCAGCGTTACGCACTTTTAAGGAAACTTGCAGACTTCCCTTTTTAAAGTCTGTGGCTTTCTATGAGAGCTCACGATGATGATGCTGGTGAAACGAAACGTGTAACGTTACCGTGACTTCAGAAAGGATGAGTAGTAGATGAGAAAGAGCAGCCAGATGTCGCTGGATGAAAGGATCCTAGGAAAATAGTTCAAATACCCGATAGAATCACTCGATATTTAAATCGGCGTGTTTCGGGTAACAAAGGCTTTAGTGCCGTGTATGCACTGGACATCGCGCGTGTGAATCCTGACGTCGGTGTCTGTGAACGCAGAGACAGGTGAGCAAAGGATTTAAATACTCCCAGTATCAGAGGTGATTGGCCAGATCTTGTGAAATGGATGACGTGGCATTAGAGTTTTCCTGATAGAACTTGCGCTAAAGCTTACATTTCTGGGAACGTTGTTTTTAGGTTTTATTTTTTGCAACCATAAAATAACGTTCCCATAGCGTTGTAGGGTGGTTATTTTTAAATAACCTAAAAATAACTTATACAGAACGTTATATTTTGGTTCTTTTTTGGTTATTTTTTTGGAACCATAAAATAACGTTCCCATAACGTTGCAGGGTGGTTATTTTTAAAATAACCCAAAAATAACTTATACAGAACGTTATTTTTTGGTTATTTTTTTGGAACCATAAAATAACGTTCCCATAACGTTGCAGGGTGGTTATTTTTAAAATAACCTAAAAATAACTTATACAGAACGTTATTTTTTGGTTCTTTTTTGGTTATTTTTTTGGAACCATAAAATGACGTTCCCATAACGTTGCAGGGTGGTTATTTTTAAAATAACCTAAAAATAACTTATACAGAACGTTATTTTTTGGTTATTTTTTGGTTATTTTTTTGGAACCATAAAATAACGTTCCCATAACGTTGCAGGGTGGTTATTTTTAAAATAACCTAAAAATAACTTATACAGAACGTTATTTTTTGGTTATTTTTTGGTTATTTTTTTGGAACCATAAAATAACGTTCCCATAACGTTGCAGGGTGGTTATTTTTAAAATAACCTAAAAATAACTTATACAGAACGTTATTTTTTGGTTCTTTTTTGGTTATTTTTTTGGAACCATAAAATAACGTTCCCATAACGTTGCAGGGTGGTTATTTTTAAAATAACCTAAAAATAACTTATACAGAACGTTATTTTTTGGTTATTTTTTGGTTATTTTTTTGGAACCATAAAATAACGTTCCCATAACGTTGCAGGGTGGTTATTTTTAAAATAACCTAAAAATAACTTAGACAGAACGTTATTTTTTGGTTATTTTTTGGTTATTTTTTGGAACCATAAAATAACGTTCCCATAACGTTGCAGGGTGGTTATTTTTAAAATAACCTAAAAATAACTTATACAGAACGTTATTTTTTGGTTATTTTCTGGTTATTTTTTTGGAACCATAAAATAACGTTCCCATAACGTTGCAGGGTGGTTATTTTTAAAATAACCTAAAAATAACTTATACAGAACGTTATTTTTTGGTTATTTTTTGGTTTTCTGGAACCATAAAATAACCTAAAAATAACTTACACATAACGTTCTCTAATGGTTATTTTTTGGTTATGTGTTTTTTTTAGGAAATGAAGTGAATGCATAATTAAACCCATTATTCCTTTAGTGTGCACGTCTAATATGCGCGTGCTTGTCTGCACGAGCTTACCGCCTTCTTCACGAGTACCCGCTTTATCTTGTGCTCAGGAAAAGTCGTTAATTTAAAAAATAACGGTCCTTTCGTTTTTACCTCAGAGACTAACATTATTTTAGCGGTTCTTTTGTCTCTTTCTTGATTTAGTAACTTAAATATGTGAGAAGAAATATATATACGAGTGATTTCCAATCGATTTGAGGAGAATTTGAGGAGAATATAATGTTAGAAACTTTTTATTGTTGTAAAAACGGATAGCCGACTAACTGTGGTAAGATCTTTTAACCTAAAGTGACTGATTTATTTCTCATTGCGTTTTAACTTCAGAGTATATCATTCTAGCGATTTCTTTTTTGTTTCTTCATTAGTAGCTTAAATATGTGAAAACGAAAATATATTTTAATTATTTCCATGAAGAGAATATGAAGTTAGAAGCTTTTGATTATTGTAAAAACTGAGAGAGAGATGCTGATTGTTGTTACTTAATAATGGAGAGGCGGCTGCTGTAAGGTCTGTTAAACTAAAGTGAATTACATGTTTATATATTTTCAATAAATATCTATTTTAACTCTTCTTTATTGTGTTGAAGTCACTATTATATATTTGATAAAATATAATGTTATCTAAATACATAATATGTGATGTGTTGAGGTATTTTTTATATAAAATAACCTGTGTTATATAATGGTATAATATTTTAATAGACATTTTTTCCAGTAATAGCATAATTTAATTATTATAGATTTTGTATTAAATAAATTATTTTATTCCTCCTTATACGGAAATGTGTTTTACTTAGTTTAGATAGATATGATAGATAAAAACCAACCAAAACACAGCATGGGATGTACTAATAGACGTGCCGTACTTTTGTAAGCCTTCACTTCTTCACTGAGGCTGGAGTCTATCGCGCTCAGTCAGTGCGTGCACGGAGCCGCGGCAACGCGCCCTCGCGCCCTGGTGAGATCATTTTCACTCCATGTCAGCTGTGCATTTTCCGGGGTTTGTTTTTGGTTAGCCAGGAAAGTTTTCTTTACAGAAATAGAACGTTATTTTTAGGTTATTTTAACGTTTTCCTAACGTTAGAATAACGTTAGAAGAACGTTCTCCTAATGTTATTCTAACGTTAGGAAAACGTTAAAATAACCTAAAAATAACGTTCTATTTCTGTAAAGAAAACTTTCCTGGCTAACCAAAAACAAACCTTGGAAAATAACGTTATGGGAACCAAAAACTAACGTTAGGGGAACGTTTTGAGAACCAAAAACTAAGGTTAGGGGAACGTTTTGGGAACCAAAAATTGTTAGCTGGGTCTGTGCTGTGTTTTATTTAAAATCTGTGTATTATGTGAAATAAATATGGAAGCCAATTTCCGCCACATAAGAACAAAAAATCATGCTCTGGTAAATCATAATTATGAGATATAAATCAAAATTATGACTTTAAAAGACCAAATAAAAAGGTAGATATTTCGAAAGATAACTTTTATCTAATTTCGACTTTTCATCTCATAATTTTGACTTTAATTTCATCTCATAATTTCGACTTTTCATCCCATAATTTTAAATTTTCGTCTCATTATTTTGACTTTTTATATCATAATTATGACTTTAAAAGTTTGCCTTTTTATCTCATAATTTTGATGTTTTATCTTATAATTATGACTTTTTTCTTATAACTTTGTCTTTTTATCTCATAATTTCGACTTTTCATCTCATAATTTCGACTTTAATTTCATATCATAATTTTGACTTCTTATCTCATAATTTTGACTTTTCATATCATAATTTCAAATTTTCATATCATAATTTTGACTTTTTATATCACAATTATGACTTTAAAAGTTTGACTTTTATCTCATAATTTCGATGTTTTATCTTATAATTATGACTTTTTTCTTATAACTTTGGCTTTTTATTTCATAATTTAGATTTTTCATCTCATAATTTTGACTTTTTATATTACAATTATGACTTTAAAAGTTTGCCTTTTATCGCATAATTTCGACTTTCATTTCATAATTATGACTTTAAAAGTCATAATTTCAACTTTTTATATAAAAATGATTCTTTAAAAATTAGCTTTTAATTTCATAATTTTGACTTTTCATCTCATAATTTCGGCTTTAAAAGTTTTTTTTATTCCATAAAACTTTGACTTATCTCATAATTATGATTTTCCAGAGCATACAGTACATTTTTTTCCTGTGTCAGCAATGGGATTTCATAAATAAAAATTATGTTTTAACTGTTGGTTATTTAATTGTCGTAAATAATAATTTTTATCTTATAATTTTGACTTTTCATCTTATAATTTCGACATTTCATCTCATCATTTTGACTTTTTAAATCAAAATTATGAGTTTAAAAGTTTGCTTTTTATCTTATAATTTCTATGTTTTATCTTAAAATTATGACTTTTTGTCTTACAATTTCGACTTTTCATCTCATAATTTCGGCATTAAAAGTTTGCTTTTTTATCTTATAAAACTTTGACTTTTCATCTCATAATTATGGTTTTCCAGAGTATGAAAATGTCTTATGTGGCGGCAATAGGCTTCCATAAATAAAAATTATGTTTAACTGTCAGTTATTTATCTGTCGTAAATATGCGTCAGATGGACGCCTGTGATTCATGCATGTGTCACGTCTTGCGGGACATTTTAAAATGCTTAACTTGGCTTAATGAACTAAAACAGGTTTTTAGGGGATTTTTCAGACATGGGGACTTGCGACTTGGTGACTTGGACTCGAGTCGACTCGAGTCGCTAATTTTGTGACTTGTTAATTGAATTGACAAAAAATAAAATACTTGAGACTTGACTCGGACTTGGAAGTTAAAGACTCGGGACTTGACTTGACTTGAGACACGATGACTTGAATGACTTGAGTGTTAATCACATCATGTTTTCAGTTTGAATATAAAATATATAAATTATTTTAAAAAATTAAGTTGACCAAGCTGGAGCGCCAGCTGAGAATGGCGTTGTCATGACTAAAACGACACTATCATCCGTCATGCCCTCTCGTACCTTACGCACACCATGCCCACTTAGATCAGATATCAACATGTCAGCCGGAGGGGTACAGAGGGTCATCGCTTTTGGCTTCAACAAGATGGCAAAAGACGAACAGTGTGTTGCAAGACATTCAACATTAAAATCACGGGCAGCCAGACGACAACCATTCTGCCCGGAGTAGAATGCCATTAACTGCTTGTCAATTTGTTAATATCTGGTTAGTTGGTGGTTTGCTAATGCAATAATAGCTAAAGTAGCCCTCATCATACTATGTTGGGGACAAATGTGGGCCAAATAATTTTTATTTATTTTTTAAAATACTTCCCTTGATCTGAGCGGCATGAGACTTTTTTAAGTTTGCCACCTGAACACACACACACACACACACACACACACAAAGAAAAATGACTTGATTCTACAATGTTAGGGGTGGTTCACATGTCGCGTCTTTTGCGCGCCCAAGTTCGTTATTTCAAATGTAGGCGCGCGAATGGAAGAGACGCATTGCGACACGCTCGTTTTTTCTGGCCGCATGTTTGAGAGAGCGTGTGTGTGTGTGTGTGTGTGTGTGTGAGAGAGAGAGAGAGAGAGAGAGAGAGAAGAAATGTGTTTGAGAGAGGGAGGTGTTCAGAGAGGATTCTGTTGGATGTTAAGATGTTATTTGTTTTATGGACTCAATGTTGAAAATTTCAAACATTTTAAACATGGTTGGCAGAAGTGAAAAACAAATAATTTATAAAGTTACAATTTTGTTTGATTCCATTATGTATTTTACTCAACATGCAAATCCAAATTATTGTAATTTCCTGATAGTTACTTTCTATATCTGTCCTTTCACTTTATTAAGATCAGATTCTGCAGGTAAAATTACAATAATAAGGTGACTTGACTTGGACTTGACTTGACCTACTACAGGACTTGACTTGACTTGACATAGCCTGTGACTCGACTTGACTTGACTTGCCCAAGAAAAAAAATACTTGGGACTTACTTGAGACTTGAAGGTTCAGACTTGAGACTTACTTGAGACTTGCACATGTGTGACTTGGTCCCATCTCTGGGATTTTTAAACAGTTCACTTATTGATAAAGCATACTATGTATGTACAAGCAAGCAGAAGAGTTTAAAATACACACATTAATATACACAATCCTAATATGAAAATATATTAATATAAAAATGTAGTAGGCCTACTATAGCACAATTACTAGATACTATCTTCTTGTTTTTTAAAGTAGATATTAAGGTATACTACAGTATTGCAGTTTATTAATTTACTATGGTGTATAGTTAGTATAGCATACTAAAGTACTATATTACAATACAATTAGCAATGTATTACAGTATACTACAATTTATTACTTTAGTAAATACTACACATGTCATTGATTTATGAGGAAATATGTTTTGTGTAAGGATGCTGCTGATGCAGTGGGGACCGAAGCTGAAAGCTACTTTGATATTCTGGAGGAGAGGAGGCGGGGTAGTGATATAGGCTACGCCCTTCGAACCTTTAACCCCCAACCATACCGTTTGGCCACACCCACTTCAGCCAGCGCTCTCAAAAGAATGGTTTTAGAATCGCAGTACCTGAATTACATCATACAGGAGGTGAGAGAGTGAATAAATAAAAATCAAATCTCTATTGTCAAGATCTCGTGACAAAAATGCAATATAATGTAGTTAATTATATTATCAGTGGTAAATAAAGACCTTACATAATGAACTGTATGGTTTTTATTACCTCAGAATAAGCCGTTTTTCATCTACATAAACAGCGGGTCCCCATCCATGGAAGTCACCATTTTGCGTCGCCATGTTTCTACAATAGCCCTAAACAGACAAACTGCTCTACAGAGCGATTTTTGTCACTACGTTGTCTCAAACGATGGTATGTTTGTCCTGTGGTGGCTACCGTAGCTTCTCTATGCGTTTCGAAAGGGAGGGGTGAGCTGTTAGTTGCAATTCACAATCTCACCACTAGATGCCGCTAAAATCTACACACTGCACCTTTAAATCTCTGTACACTTAATTTCAGCAATGATCAATTTCTATTTCTCCCACATATCTCCTGAGCTATGAAAGAGCATCCTCTGAGCAATACAATTATGGATGAAATCATACTAATACAATATATTTGTTCACTCTTTCTTGCTCACATACAGATCTCGGTTGAGAGCAATGAACCGCATGATGTGCTTCTAGAAGAGGCATCTGTGATACTCGATAAGATGGCACAGAACCTGCAAATGGGTTCCATTCGTCTACTGGGCTTCATAATGAACAAAGTGTTTAAGAGTGTGTTTCGATCTATACACGTGAATGAGGAAGGTCTCACACGGGTTAGTGTTGAAATATTTTGTATCTTCTTTCTAACTTTTATTTTTAAAAAGACATTTTCTAAGTACACCTGCATGTCAAACTCATAGAGACAGGGTGCAAAAGAGGAAATTCTAAAGCAAGCATATAAATAAATAAATGTTTTCTTCTATGAACATGAATGACTGATCATTTAAAGGCACAATATGTAGGTTTTCACCACTAGAGGTCGCCCTTTCAAAACAATCACTTGATGTTATGAAGGAGAGTGAAATGATTACAATTCAGAGATGTATGGAATTTGCTAATCATGTATATGGATGAGGTAATAAATGTTTTATTACTTGTGCATTTGATCACATTATTTTATGCCATCGTAATGAATTAGCTGCAAGGCACAACAGCTGCGTGTTAGATGCTGTATAACCGCCACTTCCCCATTTGTTACGCTATAGTTTCTACAACTGGAAAGCGTGGATATTAGGTCACTAAAATGGCGACAATTAAAAGAGACAAGAAGATGTCTCTGGTCCAAAGAAATGTACCCGACCCTAAATGACCCAAATAATTTTTTACTCAAACTCAACTACACTGAAAAAAATGATTCATTGAATTTAATAAAATTTTTTAAGGTAAGTGGTTGCAATCAATTTATTTAAGCTACATTTAAACAAAAAAGATTAGTAAAGTAAAATAAAATATAAACTTTTGTTTAAATGTAGCCTAAATAAATTGAATGCAACCACTTACCTTAAAATTTTTTATTAAATTCAATGAATCATTTTTTTCAGTGTACATACATATTTTTAAAAGAAAGAAAGAGCCGACCCGAGACAAACCGGAGAAAATAAGACCTGAGTCCGACCTGACACGACTGGACCCGAATGTAAATGGCACCAACGTGTGTGCAGTCTGCAGACTCGCACGCACCAGTCAGACAAAAAAAAACTGGTGGCCTCGCATCAAATTTGGCCTGCTGCTTCATTTATTTTCATTTGTTATCTGACGATGACACAAAGGTAAAAAAATCACACAATGTCGCAAGCGCTCTTGTCAAACAAAGGAGGCGTTGGAAAAGGACTACCTCTCGAGTCCGTTCGGCAAAAATACATTCATTTTTTATGACCCGAGACCCGATACTGCTAATATTATATATTTAGGGTCAGACTTCAGGTTTTTCGGATCTTAGTAGACTTCATGAAGACCTCTACAAGGGACGAGACATTATTTAAAACTTTTGGGATAATGCAAGTACACAACTGTATAAAATATATAAAATATATCACAAGTGGTTTTTGGATATTTTATTTTTAAAAATCTTACATATTGTGGCTTTAATAATTTAGTAGCCAAATTGGTTAGTGGGTGAAAAAGATCTCTCCAGACAATAGCTTTGTGTAAAAAAATTACAAATGTAAGTTATTATTAGAATGACATAATGATCAATAAAATTAACCCATTTTCATTTTTGGGTAAACTAACCCCTCCTCACTCCTCCAGCTCCAGCAGGTCATTCAAGAGTATCCCGTTATCCTGTTGCCCAATCACAGGAGCTACATGGACTTCCTTGTTATCTCTTACATCATGTTCACCTACGACCTTTCTGTTCCTGTCATTGCAGCAGGCATTCGCAAGTATCTGCACTTTTTTGTTGTAACTGTAGGGTCATATTGTCTGTGAATGTAAAATGCATTTCACACATTTTAAGATGATGTACACTCACATCAGATGAAGATCGCCTCCTCTTGGTATTGAGATAAGCTTGTTAGGTTAAGCACCAGCCATCATGCGCCATGACATCACAAGTGGGTGGAGCCAGGAACAAGAGGGGTTGTGGGCGCCTGAATAAGCAATTTAAAGCATGTTTATGACAATATCTTAATTATTCCATAAATATTATATAGTTTTATAATAAAACTTACAACCATGCAATGGATTTGCTGAGAGTACAGACTACCAGAACTAGAGCTTTTTCCAAATGTGTGATTTTTTTCTTATAGCCCTGATGGGGATGAAGCTGCTTGGTGAGATCTTTCGGCGGGCGGGAGCGTTTTTTATTCGTCGTGCCATTGGCTCAGACAAGCTGTATTGGGCGGTGCTGTCTGAGTATGTCAGAACTATCGTCCGGGTGAGAATTTACAGCACATTTTACTATCACAATTTCTTTTGCGTAGTGCTTTTATTTATTTGATATTCATACAGATTTTTTTGCAGACAGGATTTGCGCCGGTGGAGTTTTATGTTGAAGGATTACGTAGTAGAACATTAAAATCACTTACTCCAAAACTAGGTAAGCCAGAGCTGTCTTTAACCTAAATAAAATGATAAATATACTATTCATTTTAGAATTGAATCTGACTTTTATTCAAATGCCTTTTATTTGATTGTCATGCCCAGTTCTTATATGATCTTCACAGGAATGATGCACATGGTCTTAGAGCCGTTTTTTAAAGGAGAAGTGTTTGATATCAGTCTGGTCCCTATAAGCATCAGTTACGACCGTGTGATGGAGGAGTCTCTCCTTGTTCACGAGCTTCTGGGTGTCCCTAAACCCAAAGAGACAACAGGGGTACAGAACCAACCTCAGCCAAGAGAGACAGCCAAAATGTTTTACATGACATTAAAATTATTATTACAAAGTAATCTTGCTTTTTGTGAATCTGCAGGGTTTGCTAAAGGCTAGGACTGTGCTAAAGGAAGATTATGGCTGCATGCATGTGTGCTTTGGCAACCCTGTGTCTGTAAGAGATCTGGCGAAAGGCAAAATAAACCGCATGCACTACAATCTAATACCAAGGTAGAGGACTTAACTATTTGGAAATGCATGTGAAATAGTTGGATCTTTAAAGTTTGTCTTTCATAATGAAAGTTATTGAACTGTAGCGCAACATGCTGCATAAATGCATGCAATATACTGATTAAACCTTGAATGTATACCTTAATGTGTATAAATATGAATTAAATAGAGCCTTGCTGTTCAGAATGTAATTCTACAAACACTGACACAGTTTATATTATAAAACGTTTCTTTCATGAACAGAGATTTGCCCATTACACCGAATAAGACGACACAAGAGTTTGTGTCTGAAATAGCCTACATGATGGTTCGTCTGCAGGAGAGAAATGTGGTACTGAGCCCGTGGAACCTGATGGCTGTGGTTCTTCTCCAGAACCTGCAGAAGGGCATTGATTTGGACCTGCTGACCCACAAAACACTTTGGTTAAGGAAACTAGCTGTGAAGTTTGGAGCTCATCTCAACTGGCCCAGTATGAGCACGAACTATAAATTAAAACTACAATGCAAAAAAATGATTTTCATTATTTTTGTCTTGTTTTCAGTAAAAATATCTAAACATTCTTAGATTAAGATGCTTTTTCTTGATTAGCAAAACGACCTAAGAAAATAAGTCTAGTTTTTTGACCAAAAATATCAAATTAAAGTGATTTTGTGCATAAAACAAGCAAAAAAATCTGCCAATGGTGTAAGCAAAAAAATCTTGAACATTTTTCTTAAACACTAAATTCAAGAAAAATTTGCTTACCCCATTGGCAGATTTTTTTTGCTTGTTTTATGCACAAATTCACTTACATTTGATATTTTTGGTCTAAAACTAGACTTATTTTCTTGGGTCCTTTGTTCGTCAAGAAAAAGCATCTTAATTTAAGAATTTTTAGATATTTTTACTGAAAACAAGACAAAAATACTAAGAATTTTTTTTCTTAATTTTTTTTGCAGTGTATTGCATTATATTACTATATTAAAAACCTCATTAGGGGGCGTGTACACCAAAGCGTTTAAACGCGGCTGAAACGCCAAGCGGACGCTCAATGTGGGCGCTTGCCAGCATTTTTGAGCTAAGCGCATTGGTTGCTATGATTCTTCTGCTTTGTGGATTAGTCGTTAATGATGCGCCGATTGGTTGTTGTGATAGTTGTCCCGCCCCTCCGCCACTTTGATTGGACGGCTGAGTGAGAGTGACATTGACAAACATTTTTCAACTCTGGGTGCTCAGCGCGGAAACAAAAGCGCAGAAAAAAATGAAAACATACGCCGGCTGCCGGTGTAGACACCCCTTAGCTTCTGTAGAGGAATGTTTTCATTTTTTATTTAAGAATTAATAGAGCTTTAAAGGGACATTGCTTTTTTTAAAAAAAAATATGCTCATTTTCCAGCTCCCCTAGAGTTCAACATTTGTTTCTTACTGTTTTGGAATTTATTCAGCTGATCTCCAGGTCTGGCGGTACTATTTTTAGCATGGCTTAGCACATTCCATTGAATCTGATTAGACCATTGGCATCGCGCTAAAAAATAACCAAAGAGTTTCAATATTTTTTCTATTTAAATCTTGACTCTTCTGTAGTTATATTGTGTATGAAGACCGACGGAAAATTAAAAGTTGTAATTTTCTAGGCAGATATGGCAGGAACTATACTCTTATTCTGGCGTAATAATCAAGGACTTTGCTGCTGTAACATGGCTGCAGCAGGCGTTGTGTCCGAAAATAGTCCCCTTGGTTACTTTCCATTGCAGGGGACTATTTTCAGGCAGTGTGTAATATCACTACGCCTGCTGCAGCCATGATTATTACACCAGAATAAGAGTATAGTTCGACTAAATGCATGCCTAAATACAACAAAACCCCCATTCAGGGCTGTTACCATAGCTAGAACATAGACATAAATATGAGACAAACAGAATGGAATTCATATATTTGTCAATTTCTGTATTAATAAGCCCTGTAAAACTAGTAAGTGTGTGTTTAAACCTTTGTAAATTTCAAAAAACAAAAGTAAATATTTTTACACAAATGTAATAGGTCACAAAGTTTATAAATTGATCCAGGAAGTATCCATCTAGCTAGCAACTATCTTCCTTATGCTGCATACACACCAAACGCGAAGCATCGTATTTTCATGTTACATTATAATAATAATTCGTAACATTTATATAGCGCTTTTTCTCAGTGCTCAAAGCGCTTTACATATGAATGGGGGAATCTCCTCAACCACCACCAATGTGCAGCATCCACCAGGATGATGCGACGGGAGCCATATTGAGCCAGAACGCCCACCACACACCAGCTTATTAGTGGAGAGGAGACAGAGTGATATAGCCAATTAGTATGAGGGATGATTAGTAGGCCAATGGGCCAGTTTGGCCAGGATGCCGGGGCCCACCCCTACTCTTTTTCGAATGACATCCTGGGATTTTTAATGACCACAGAGAGTCATGACCTCGGTTTAACGTCTCATCCGAAGGACGGTGCTTTTTTGACAGTATAGTGTCCCCGTCACTACACTAGTGTGTTAGGACACACATAGACCACAGGGTGAGCACCCCCTGCTGGTCTCACTAACAACACTACCAGAAGCAACCTGTTTTTCCCAGGTGGTCTCCAATCCAAGTACTGACCAGGCTCAGCCCTGCTTAGCTTCAGTGGGCAAGCTGTCTTGGGCTACAGGGTGATATGGCTGCCGGCATTACTTACGGGATTTGACTTCATGTAATGCAAATTTTCTGTTGTGTTGAATATGTTCAACTTGTGCAAAGATGTGTTTGAGGTGAATAGTCCATTTTCGTGGCAATCCTGCCTGCCAATTCGTGCCATTAGCATCGCCTTGCGCGAGTTCGCATTTATTAGCGTCGCATTTACATTGACTTTGGGGCGTACACATCAAAGGCGAATTCAATTTGTCTGAGTAGATTACATACAAATTTAATGCAAATACGTGAATAGATGCAAACTTGCTCGGGGTGATGCAAATGACGCAAATCGGGGAACGTGATTGCCATGAAAACCTGTGCTATTTGCCTCAAATGCGTCTTTGCGCGTACGTAGCATTAGACAGCTATTGCATGGCAGGTCGATTCACATTTTCTTATTTATATCTGTGTTTAAAAACATATTTTTGTCTGTCTGTTTTTAAAGAGCATGTTTCAGATTCTGAGGTGATGTCATCAAGCCTGACCCTGCATTACACAGTAGTTCACTGTAAGGGTGGGCGTGTCTGTTTAGTGGAGGAGGTGGGTGCAGAACCTGTCAGTCAAGAGAATGGTGTGTTCAGACGTGCTGCTGCTGTGCTCATGTGCGCCTCTTACAGGAATCAAGCTGTACATGTATTCACAAGACCTGCTATGGTGGCTATTGCTATGACAAAGGCTGGAAATAGGACAGACAAAGTTTTGTTTTTAATGATAATCTGTGTTTAATTTATACCTTAATGAAATTAGCTAACATATTTATACAAATATTTATACTATACTTTTTATTACAGAGAATATCTTTCATCATTTTATCTTTCTGTTGGAGCTCTTTTCCAATGAGTTCGTCTTTGTTCCTGGTCAAAACATTCAGGTGAGCCAGACTCATGAATGAAAGCTGCTTAGAAATCCAAGCATCGATCTAAACATCCGTTTCTCTTTTAGGATTTCGAGGAGGGTTGTTCTTTATTACAGCAGGCTGGTGTCATTGGCCGCTCTGATCAAGAGGTGTACGTGACAGAGGAAGGCCAGGAAACTATCCTCTTCCTCAGGGCAATGCTGCAGCCTTTCATAGAAAGTTACCAGGTGATCTTTTTCTCAGATTGACTTACATACAACAGCATCTGCACGTAAAAATGCATCTGCAAATAAATTAAACTAGACCTTTTCTCAGATCTACAACTGATACAAAAACTAAGACTAATACTTGGAAATCTGATAAGTTTATGTGTGTGATCAGGTGGTGTTCAGGTACCTGTGTGATGAAAGCTTACAGACGTTCAGGGAGAAAAACTTCTTACCTAGTGTGCGCAGTTTTATCACAAAGCTTCTTATATCAGGTGAGGATTATCAGAGAATCCATGAATGAAAACTCGCCTGTCCATATATGTGAAATAACCTTACTACCTAAATACAAGAACTGGTCAGTGATTTTCTGCAATCTTTCTCTCAGGTGAAGTTCAGTCTCATGAATGTTTATCATCTGATGTGCAGAAAAACGTTCTCTCAGCTTTGCTTAGGATGGCTGCAGTGACCAAAACCAAAGTGTAAGCACCTTTCACATGTTAAAGTGATAGGTCACTAAAAAATGTAAATAACCCCATTACGTCATCTTCCATATCATTATGTTTTTTTAGACGAACACAATAGGAGTTATATTAGAAATGAATGTAAAACTGTATTTATGTAGGCATAGATGAATAATAAGAGTTTGGACATGGTAATGACATATTGTGAGCCTCAAACATGATTGTTTCCACCTGCTTATGTAAACCTCATGCATGTAAAAGACTGCTGGAAAACAGACCAATCTCAACATAACACCAACTGTGACGTTACAGACGAAATGTACGCCTCCAACATTAAATTACACATTAAAAGAAGTACAATGTTGTTACAATGCTAAACAAAGTTCTGACTGCTGATTTAGCGCTATATGCTTGTTAATGCTATATGCTAGCTCAACATTATTATTCATGACCCTTTAAAATAAGTTAATAATAGACCATTTCATTTTAAGGGCAAATCCTTGGGTTGTAAATAGACATGTAAAAAAATGTTTGGATAAGTTTTGCACTTAATAAATCTACAAACCTTCTATGTAGATATCAGAGAACAATGTTATTTCAATGCATTCTTTGGCACCTTTAGAAAATGTCCTGGTTCCAGGTGGTTAATAAAGGGAACCGATTTTGTAAGAAAAATATCAGTATTTAAACTTATAAAATAACCAGCTTCAGGTAACGACCAAAGCGCACTTACGAGAGGGTGCATTTCCAGCGTATAACGTAGGGTACAAGACGTAGTAGCGTAGTGACAAACGCTGAAAAATCTTTGTTTTAGATTTCTATTTCCTGACTGCCGTTTTGTTTTGCTCTCTGCATTTCAGCGTTTGCCCTGAAGCTAGTCAGTGGTGGTCGGTGACTTCTTTTTTGAGGGTGCACGATGCGAAGCCCGTCACAACATGTATTTAACCCATCATGTGTGTGGCTCGTCTTGTCAAAATATGTGTTCGGCGCGTTATGTAAAGTTATGTGCAACACGCGTCATGTCGAGGTAAGTGTGTGCTGCGGACGTTTCGCAGGGGTTTATGATAAAAGAGACGCTCACATTTGCCAGATACTTCCTTAATCAGAGTTTAGTGTTAAGTTAGTGTCTTGCGAGTATTTTGTGAACTCTTTTATCGTAAACCCTTTCGATGCGTGTGCAGCAGGGACTTGTTTTGACAGGACTCATGATGCACATAGGTTTACATCACGCAACCAACACATATTTTGACATGATGAGCAACACAGATGACACTCTGAACACATATTTTGAATTAGCACCCCTCGGAAGAGAAGTCACTGGCCGCCACTGAATCCAGTTATTTTAGCCAGGATATTTTCTAATATAACTCTGATTGTGTTCATCTAGCAAATCATGGAGTACTTTTTATTTTTGGGTGAGCTATCCCTTTTTTAGAGAAATTTTAGAGAAGTGTTGCATGGCGCGGCGCAGTGGCAACAGCGCCAGATACAGCTGACACACGGCCGTGGTCAGCGCGTGAAGAACCAGACGACACTCGTTAATAATTTTTCCTTTAAATGAGATAAAAAAAATGGTTAATGTTATGGTCATTAACTTTTATACGTTTTACATTAACATTTTCATGTTTAATCTGTTAATATAAATGAATTACTGTTTATCCTCATTTAAGATAAATTTACAGAATATTGTAACAGCTCATCTCTGAGGTAAATTTAAAAGAGCCATATTTACCATCCACGAAACAAATAATCCATACGATAATCAATATACTCCCGATATTCCACATGTTAAATGGTGAATTACGCTGACAGTATGTTGAATTAGGCTACTGTTCACGAGAAACGAAACTAAATGTCACATCATCGGTTCAGATGACTGAAATGACATTAAGTTACACATAATACCGCGGCTCCTGGCGATATATTGAGGTCTTAAAGGGACACTTCACCCATTTGCATTAAGCTTTGTATAGTTAGATCTCCAGTCATGTTTTTGAATGGTCGTGCATCATTTCCTCAGTTTCCGATGAGACAAGAGAAATACAGATTTCAGTGTTGCAACTTCCTTCTTTCAATGATGTAAAAATCATCATTTTGCATCATTGAAAGCAGGAAGTCCAATATCTTTGTTGATGGGGTGAGACTACAAACACCCCTTTTCTCGGTCAAATAGGCACTAAATTCGAAATGTATGTTAAATTTCGACTACAAATATGACGCACTTTCAATAAAGATTAATGTTTCTACGGGTGAAATGCTCCTTTAAGAAAGGCAAAACTTTAATCTGTGCAAGAAACAGACAAAACATTATTATAGTTACATTATATATAACCTCTATCCACCTTATATTCGAACGCGGAAGTAAGTGACGTCAATTTTAATATCAGGTGTTCAGGTAGAAAACGTGTCATGGGAGCACGCATAAAACATGATTTAAACAGTTTATTTACTACACCTGCCATGTATGACCTAGTGGGAGGATGAACTGAAGAAGTGGCCTGATAAATGTAGATATATTCAATAATTATGTTATTGCTGGGGGCGTCTTCGATGCGCAACTATAAAGCACAGATGCATTTCTCATTCAACATTGTAAGTTATTTGAACAAAAGCCATAAACATATGAAACTATTACATGTATTCAGTATTGTTTTCGTTTTATAAAAATATTATTACATTACTTCTTATGCACTAGATGGAGACATGAGTTACGAAATTATTTACTTATTTTAAAACAAGTAAATAATTATTTTCGTTTTCTTTTTTTTAAATACAACAAAAGTACACGCAAACACACTAAGAAGTATTATAAACATGAACTGATAAGCAATTTAAGTCGTATATATTCTGTACTGTAATTGCATTTTTGTAATAATAGAATAATACGCCTCCATAAATATTGGAACAGAAGCACGTTTTGTGTTTTTTAATACAGATGTGAGCTATTTGTTAATCTCCATGCAAGTGATACAGATCATATTTAGGTTTTAAAAACACAACAACTTTTGGCCTCTTTAAAGGGGGGAGTTACATTTTAAACGTCTGTAATTCCTAAACTCTTCATACAATGGATGTGAATACTCTTATTATACCACGGGTCTTTTGAATGCTGCATTCTGATTGGCTGAGAAATGTTCTATGGGTGTTGATTATTTTTCTGTAAACCGCACACCTAACTTGTTAAATGTCTTAAAAATAGGCACCACAGCAATGTTTGTGGTAACCGTGGTATAAGAGGAATAATTGACTCCGGTCCTTTGAATTATTTGAAAATAATGCACACCTGCTTCGCGTCGTGCCGCATTACCACCTTGGTGTGCATTATTTTCTTATAATTCAATGGCCCGTCGTCAATTATTCCTTACGTAAAGCTGAAAGTGTGCACTTTAAGCCAATATACATGGAACTGAAATAAATTTAGGTAAACAACTAAAATAAGACAAAATGTGTTTCTGTTACAATATTTATGGACGTGACTGTATGGGTGATTCTCATGAAATCCAGACTTAGGTGTCCAGCATCAATTTTTTTTAAAAAGCACTTGAAACCATTTTTTCACATATAAGATTAAGGTCTGAACTTACTATAACCATTATTTTTAGAGGATTAAAAAATATTTCCTATAGAAATATTTACATTTTTTAGATTATCGAAAATTATCATTACCGCAACATGATATTACATTAAATATATGCTTTTACAAACTCATGTTTCGGTAATGAGAACTAAAAAGTTGTCTAGGTACTATGACAAACAAAATTTAAACTTTTATCTGAAGAGAAAAAATAAGAACTGCTTACCTGGTAGCCATCTTGAGTGTCAGTCAATTATGTTCCTTACATTATTATTATTTTTTTAAATGTTAAATGTTTAAATGATCACCAAATAGCACATGTTTCATTACTGTAAATGTTTATAGTATATCATGCACTGAAGCTTTTTATTTTTTTAGATTTTTTAATTATAAATATTTCCATGTCAAAGAACCCAAATCCAGTCATGGACACGTTGCGGTAATGAAAAATTCCTCTTAAATGTGGATAAAACAACAAAATTGGTTTGTATGATTTCATCTGAAATCATGTGCAAAATAGTACATGAAGAGATTTATTTATCTTATTTTGATACTCTTACTTTGCATTTACTTTTTATCAAAATGTTTCATGACACCTCATAAGTTTAATTTTGTGAGAATCACCCATATAATAGCACAATAAATAAACCAGCTAAATTAGCATGTTTATCAGCATAATATTAGTTGTTTTTAAACAATTATTGTATTTATTGTTTAAGGGGCAAGTACAATTAAAAAAATCAATACCAGGTGGTATTTCACACAAATGTAGAACGACTTCAGTATAGTTTCACTTTGAACATAAATGCTCTTCAGTGTCATCACAAAAAAGACAGGACTAGAATTATGTTTAGCACAAAAACAGAACATTTATTTCAAGTGTTCCCCAGCACAAGTGCACAGGAAAGAAGCCATTGTTTCGGCTTCTCCCCCTTTCACTGCGTACAGAGAGAGTAATGGAAGGAGTTGCTACTTTACACCCTAAAGACCATCAAAATACAACAGAACTACAGTCACACTGAATGAGAGAGAGAGAGAAAATGTGTGATAAAGAAAATTGAGTTTGTGTTTAAGTGTGTACAAGTGAGAAATAGAGACCCCAGTGACACTAAAATGGACGAGGCTGTAGGCAATAAATATTGATGCAACAACAATCATATATATAAAAAAAACATTACAGTCTGACTGTAGCGAGAGTACATGGAGGGAGTTTGTAGAAAGGAATGCTGGGTAATGTAGTTTTGCCATCAATTTCAAGCAGTTACGTAACAGTGTACAGTATTTCAACCTCCTGGGAAGTTGCAAGGCCGGAAGTCGTAGTTACGATGTAATGCGCGTTCGAGTGATTTTGGTCAGAATAACATTTGGTGCGTTGACAATTTCATGTTTTAATATCATTTTTATTGATAACACAACAATTCTTGTACTAGTACAAAGAATGATGACAAACGTTTATTTTTGTTATAAACGAAACCATACTGTCAACATTTATAGTGATTCGTTAATAAACACACCCATAATTCAGCAAATTTGGTCTTTAAAAAAATCCAGCATTTTCTGAATAGTAATTATGGCGTTGTGGTGGCGTTCACATGCGCTCATCTCGTAAATACGATCATTCCGACACGACTCGAAGGGAGGATATGAATACAGTATGAATTTTTACGGAGAGGCACATACTACAGTAATGTCTAGGCTAAACACATGATTCTGTACATTTTTATTCTTTTTTTTACTTTTACATTTTATCAAGTACAAAGTTAAAATGCATTTGTTAATATATTCATAAAAGAGTAAAATAATAGTGCTTTTTCAAGACTACACAACATAAAAACAGTCATCGTCAAGACCAGTCGAATCTAAATTCCTTACGATATAGTTTCACTTCATTCTTTTCTTATTTATTATTTAAGAATAAATTGTATAGCACCTTTTTGAAACGCCTTCACTTCAACGACTCTCGTTTAAAGATAACCTCACGCATAACCCCGCCTCCTTTAAAGCTGACAACAGGTTATTGGTTAGCTCTCCAATTCATCACCTGTCAATCATCGACAGTTCATAAATAGAATTCTCTGGTCGATGAGTTCATCGGACACACCCTATGACATCACTGGCTCAAAGCTCCGCCTTTGACCCCAACCTTTTATTAACAGCCATGCATTTAATCATACACTAGCCAAAAATCACGCCAGAATTACTTTAAATGAATTTGAAAACACCAGCACAAAAAAACTTAATAAAATGCTAAAAAAGAGGCAAACTTATCTATGTACAATTTATCTACCACCGAAGTCTTGACTATTAACAATCAAACCTCACGTTGCATTACAGGATTCACCATAACCTTCACCAAACAAACACAAACAGACTCTAAGGCTACGAGCAGTTCGACCCAGCACAGCGCCACAAAGATTCTGCGAAACAAGAAAACATCCTGCATTTAAAACACCGGTTATCGACTAAATTGTTTCTCAACAAAACGTTTTTAAGCAATGAAGAATGTTTTTATTTGGTTTTACACCTGACTCCAAATGACAGCCTATGGTGCAAATCATGTGAATATCGTGCACTGATATAAAACCAATCTGGGATCGTCTGCAGAAGTGAACCGCTGTTTATGACACATGTCTATATTGTAATATAATGCATTTCAATTTTGAACATCCTAAATGATCTTTAGCCATTTAACTCCAGAATGTCTGAATGCCAGGATGTTTTACTGCAGAGGTTTACTGCAATCTGTGGACCAAAAGCTATTTCAACATCTCATCAACTGTAATATAACCATTAAGCTCTTGAATCCAGGTTGAAACTGCAAAGAAAACCGTACGACTTTAATGAGCTGGATATATCGAAGCAATGATAAAGCAAAAACCGTACTTGCTTCCTTATCTGGTGTATATGTGGTCTTTATAAACTCTCCCCTCGAACGAGGGCCAATTAAATAAAAGCGAATTCATACAAAAATCCTCGATTTTGAAGAATGACCATCTCTGTCAGCACCAGAGTCCTGTTTACTTTAGATTATTAAACAGCACTGATAGTAGAAATGTACAGTAAACCAGTTTGTGTGTAAGCCAAATGTGAAATTTCTGGTCACACCAAAATACTGTAGGCCACGCTCACCGCAGTGGTGAGGAATTCTGGTAGCACCATGTGACCAGCGTTCGACATCACACAGATGGGCCACTTTCCCAGAATCCTGAGCGAGGAGCACAGAATATATTAGACTATCAAAACCCACAACCACAGAATGATGGATTCATAATGCTAGTCAGTGTGTAGCATTAGCATGTGGTCCAGAAAACGGTCTGATCCTAAAGGGCGTCCACACTGATGGCATCCCAATGGCAGCATTGCATTGTTACTGGGTTGTGCACCATTTATACTGAATTTGAAATGAGATAGCAAACAGGATTCAAAACTGTAATTCATTTTTTTGAGGAAATATTAGAATTAAAATGAAATAAAAAAATGTAAAAGATTGGAAAATTTTTATTTTATTTTGATTTTCAATTTAATTTAATTTAATTTAATTTAATTTAATTTAATTTAATTTAATTTAATTTAATTTAATTTAATTTAATTTAATTTTTTAACTTGCATAAAGACGCGTTTGAGGTTAATAGCACATGTTTTGCCCAATTCGAATTTGCATCTATTTGCGTCTTTGCATTGATTTGTAATCTACGTAATCTACTTGCGCCAATCGTTGAATTCGCGTTTGGTGTGTATGCTGGATTATGCTGCGAGCACAAGAAATGTGAATTATCACGTTCCTCGCTCTTTATTACTTGCGAGATTTTATAATCATGTCATGCAATTTTTTCGCTTGAGTTGAATATTTTTAACTTGCGCAAAGACACATTTGAGGCAAATAGTATGTGTTTTCGCGACAATCGCACTACCCAATTTGTTTCATTATCATCGCCACGTGCAAGTTCGCATCTATTTGCGTCTTTGTATTGACTTTGTATGTAATCTACTTGCGCAAATTGTTGAATTCGCATTTGGTTCTTGCCGCATTATGCTGCGAACACAACAAATGTGAAGTATCATGTTCCTCCCTCTAGATTACTCACGGGATTTAAATTCGTGTCATGCAAATTTTTTGCTTGAGTTGAATAATTTTAACTTTAAGCAAAGACACATATGTGGGGAATAGCAACTGCGTTTTCGTGGCAATCGCACCACCCAATTTGTTTCATTCTCATCACTACGCGCAAGTTCGCATCTATTTGCAGGATTTTACTTTGACTAATGCAAATGCTTGACCTCACTTTAGTTGAATATTTCTTATCTTACAAAGACACATTTGAGGCGAATAGCATGTGTTTTCGTGGCAATCACACCACCCAATTTATTTCATTCGCATCGGCACGCGCGTGTTGGCGTCTTTGCATTGACTTTGTATGTAATCTACTTGCGCAAATCGTTGGCTTTCGCGTTTGGTGTGTACGCCGCATAGTGCTGCGAACACAACAAATGTGAAGTATCATGTTCCTCTCTCTAAATTACTCACGCGATTTAACTTTGTGTCATGCAATTTTTTTTTCGCTTGAGTTGAATATTTTGCGCAAAGACACATTTGAGGCGAATGGCATGTGTTTTCGTGGCAATCACACCACCCAATTTATTTCATTCTCATCGCCACGCGGGAGTTCGCATCTATTTGCATCTCTGCATTGACTTTGTATGTAATCTACTTGTGCAAATCGTTGACTTTCGCATTTGGTGTGTATGCCGCATAATGCTGCGAACACAACAAATGTGAAGTTTCATGTTCCTCGCTCTAGATTACTCACGGGATTTAACTTCGTGTCATGCAATTTTTTTTCCGCTTGAGTTGAATATTTTGCGCAAAGACACATTTGAGGCGAATAGCATGTGTTTTCGTGGCAATCACACCACCCAATTTATTTCATTTTCATCACCACGCGAGAGTTCGCACCTATTTGCATCTCTGCATTGACTTTGTATGTAAACTGCTTGCGCAAATTATTGAATTCATATTTAGTATGTACGTCGCATTATGCTGCGTATACAACAAATGTAAAGTATCACATTCCTCACTTTAGATTACTCGGGGGATTTAACTTCGTGTCATGCAAATTTTTCGCTTGAGTTGAATATTTTTAACTTACGCAAAGACACATATGAGGCAAATAGCAACTGTGTTTTCGCTGCAATCACACCACTCAATTGGCTTCATTCGCATCGCTACGCGCGAGTTCGCATCTGTTTGCGGTTCGCATTGACTTTGTATGTAATCTACTTGCGCAAATCGTTGAATTCGCATTTGCTGTGTACACTGCATAACAAACGTGAAGTATCATGTTCCTTGCTCTACATTACTCACGGGATTTAACTTCGTGTCATGCAAATTTTTCGCTTGAGTTGAATATTTTTTTACTTCCGCTAAAACACATTTGAGGCGAATAGCACGTTTTCACGGCATTCGCAACCACCCAATTTGCTTCATTCGCATCGCCACGTGCGATATCACATCTATTTGCGTCTTTGCATTGACTTTGTATGTAATATACTTGCACAAATCGTTGAATTCGCATTTGGTGTGTACGCCGCAATATGCTGCGTACACAACAAATGTGAATTATCACATTCCTCGCTCTAGATTACTGGCGAGATTTAACTTCGTGTCATGCTAATTTTTCGCTTGAGTTGAATATTTTTTTACTTCCGCTAAAACACATTTGAGGCGAATAGCACGTTTTCACGGCATTCGCACCACCCAATTTGCTTCATTCGCATCGCCACGTGCGATATCACATCTATTTGCGTCTTTGCATTGACTTTGTATGTAATATACTTGCACAAATCGTTGAATTCGCATTTGGTGTGTACGCCGCAATATGCTGCGTACACAACAAATGTGAATTATCACATTCCTCGCTCTAGATTACTGGCGAGATTTAACTTCGTGTCATGCTAATTTTTCGCTTGAGTTGAATATTTTTTTACTTCCGCTAAAACACATTTGAGGCGAATAGCACGTTTTCACGGCATTCGCACCACCCAATTTGCTTCATTCGCATCGCCACGTGCGATATCACATCTATTTGCGTCTTTGCATTGACTTTGTATGTAATATACTTGCACAAATCGTTGAATTCGCATTTGGTGTGTACGCCGCAATATGCTGCGTACACAACAAATGTGAATTATCACATTCCTCGCTCTAGATTACTGGCGAGATTTAACTTCGTGTCATGCTAATTTTTCGCTTGAGTTGAATATTTTTTTTACTTCCGCTAAAACACATTTGAGGCGAATAGCACATGTTTTCACGGCATTCGCACCACCCAATTTGCTTCATTCGCATTGCCACGTGCGATATCACATCTATTTGCGTCTTTGCATTGACTTTGTATGTAAAATACTTGCACAAATCGTTGAATTTGCATTTGGTGTGTACGCCGCAATATGCTGCGTACACAACAAATGTGAAGTATCATGTTCCTCGCTCTAGATTACTGGCGAGATTTAACTTCGTGTCATGCACATTTTTCGCCACATTATGCTGCGTACACATCAAACACAAAGCATCACGTTCCTCAACAATTAATTTTATTTACTATAGGCTATCATGAAAGAAAGCCACAATTTACTTTTAAGCTTTAAAAATGAAGTAAAACAATGTGAAACGGACTCATATGTGTACCTCTCTGTCGAGCGCCAGAGTTTACCGTCCCAATTTAAGGTCTCATGTGGCACGGCCAATTCGATTCTAATGAAAAGAAAGCAAATTCCAAAATTTGTTATTCCTTGTTGCTACCTCAAGTCACCAACATTAAATGTAAAGTCAGTGCGGACGGCCCTTTTCACAGTTCAGCGAGAGAGATAAACCCAACCGAACTCAGTACACAATCAGGAAACGGAAACAAAGCACCATGAAGCTGCACCATGGAAATTCAGCGGCACCATTGATTTACTGCACCAACAGTAGAAACACATGCAGGGTCAAAAACTACACAACATCCCTGATACCTGACTGAACACACACACAAACACCCACAATAATGTACAGTAAACGTGGTGGTATATGGAAAAGCATTCAGTAAAAACGGCAAGATCCACTGGAAATAATTCCACCTGTATCTATCTGTGGAAGGTTTGATTTGGCGTCTATCTGCTGGAGATATTGCATCAGAGACGACAGCAGACATGACAAGAGAGGAAGAAAAGAAAGTTTCAAGGTGACGTGTGTAAGTCTCTGCCACTAGATGCTTTGAACACAATTGCGAATGTTTTCGAGGAGGTTTTTCCTTAACACTCCCCCCGCCTACCATTGCTCGACCAAACAGGCAGTTCCCACATTCACATAATCGGTTGGGTCAGTGTAGCTGGTTTAAACTGGTCGGGATGTGCGAACAAACAAAGCAATGTTTTGATAGCACCACAGAGCCACAGTGTTTACACCTTACAAGCAATCGTATCAATTTCGTTTCTTACAGCTTTACAGATTTTAAAGCTTTAATCTGTAACTTTTTTGCTCACAACTATTCGCTAATAATTGGACTCGTAATTTGAGCTGATGTCACTTCAACTCACTCAAATAAAGAAATAACTGCAATTGTATGCTTCAAACAGAGATGGCGACAGAGAGCCAAAAGTTACAGATTGTAGCTTAAACATAAAAAAACATTACACACTTCACCTTTAAGTTCGCATTGTGAGATGTGTTTGGGAGTGTAACAAAGTGTGTGTGTGTGTGTGTTGTGTAACATAGCTCTCTCACTATATGTGCCCTATAAGATCCCAGCATTAAAGGCCTCGTATATGGCTGTGCATTGTGTTGATATTGCTGAGAGAGAGAGAGAGCGAGAGAGACAGCACCATAGTTAAGTTGAGTGAATGAATAGTTACCGTAGTAACCAGTAGTAGTACCGTAAAAGAGTATATTAACTGTAAACAGTGTATTGTTGATTCAAGCACAGCTTCTCTCTCACAGGAAGTTTGTGTCTGTATGTGTTTGTATGTGAAAATCAATGTTTGCGTACATGTTCCAGACACACTACATCCTAACCAGGTACGACACCAGGTATAACATCTGAGTGTTTTTTTTTACATCAAGTCAGCCCTCAAAAAGTATAGTCTGTTTTTTACGTGTACGCAAAAGTACGCGCACGGTTGAACGCACAGCCTTAACTCATACGTGTACACAGACGTTTGACGCATGCGTACGCGTTTTTTTTTATCCAGCGGTACACGCGCATTTTTCTGATGATAAAAATTCCGTCACGTGCACTGAACGCGGACCCTCGTGTACACGTAAAAAATTTACTATACTTCGGCCTTAAAAGGCCGTTTACACTATAGACGATTACTATAGTTTTACAAGTCGTTCTAAATGAAAGAGAATAACTATACACTAAAATACGATATTTAAAAGTTATATCAGGCTGCTAAAATGTAACGCAAATTTAACTCGGGTATCCATCCCTGTTGCAGTTGCCGTAAAATTGACTACGTAATATTTTTATTCTACCACATGAACTACACAAGTAGATTAGATGATAGATTACACAAACTAGACTCACTGTTTAGAGATACGCGAAACTCATTATAAAAGGAAATCTATAATATTAGTCAATGCCATTATAGGCGAATAGTGAATCAATATAACGTTTCGTTATTGTTGGGTGGAGTAAACACTAATATAGTTATCAATATAGGTAACGTTATTGTTAAAGTAGAACCGGTCCTTAATTCTGTACATTTTACAGTATGACAATAAAAAATAACTATATACATTTTATATTAAATGTAGCCTCTTATGGAATGGATGAAATTCCACAAGGGGGCGTATTTGTTCCTCAAACGTTGCACAATAAACGTGACATCCGAATATATTCATTATAAATCGTGAATGAAAAGTGAGATTCCGTTAGTGAACTAATTGTATACACTATTTATATCGTAATTCGGTCAGAAACGTCAAGATTGTGAGATTAATAAATCGTTTTGGATTAAAAGGCTTAGATATTCCTTTTCCTTGGACTTTTGGGGATTTATGAACAATTTGTTTTGGACAATTTCACCGAAGCGGATAAAGGGAAGATTTTGAAGGTAAGTAAATATCCTAAATCGGCACCGCCCGGTTCAGGTAACTTACAACTAGATTACAGTTTTATGACTGCTAAAAATCATATTATGCTTTGTGTGTGCGCTTAATGGAATCCCGAAAGTCTAAGCTTTCCAACGATGTGCCGCATGACCGTATATTTTGAAGATTTAACGCTTCAAAGTTACAATGACGTAATGCAGCCTCACGTGCAAGGGAAGGGGTGTACCGTGTACGGCACAGTGTTCCTTATCAGGTTAATTTACCAATTTAAGCACCAATTTAAGGCAATACAACAAACATGATGAACTTTTGCCCACACTACAGTAAAGACAAATTGGGGGATAACTAGCATGAAATTTATAAAGGTCCTATAACAGGCTCTGTTGTATTTATGCAAAGTGTAATATTTTTCACGTACTATTGCGTCAATCTGATTGGCTATGCTTTTGACTTCGCAGCAGCATTGCGTATTTTTGTGAGAATTTAAAAAATGACTTGATGTATAAAAACTGTCGCACCTGGTTAGAACATTGTGTAACACTTGATTTAGGGTCCAAGACGGCTTATGTGGTTCCACTATTTAGTATTCAGAGAGCGTCTGACTGTTCCTACCCAGCAGTTTGTGCTCTATATTTTCACCGACCGCTTTGCACACTCCATCTGATAAACATACACTCGAAATCGCACAATGTCTCTTGTCAGTTTTGTGTGAGAGGGAGAGTTGTCACAGCTGGAACATGACCTAAATCTAAAACAACAGACAATAAAATACAAAAAAAACCCCATTAAAGATCTGGACTCGATTACGTTTTAAAATAAATATCTGAAATGCGGCTGTCTAGTGAGTTAAATAGCACCAGCCATTCACAGGCCACCAGCAAAACGAACACGAGAGGGCGGAGCTTATTGAATATGCAGATAAGGAAGGAGAGGGAAGCCGTCACGTTGCTTGGTGGGCGGAGTTTCAGACGCAGGCAAAGTATTCCTTCAGCGGGGCAAAGAGGTGCCGTATGACGGGAACGCTCCACGACCTTCCCAGAAGCCTTTGCCTGGCAAGACGGCTCATGTTAGACACGTCAGTGTAATGGACGGGGAAGCCAAAAACTCTGTAACACACACAAAGAAGTGGATTTTATACACGTAGAAAACATTATGCATCAAAATCAGAAAAAAAGTATTTTGCATAAAGTCTACTTTTAGGACTATTAACTCTTTCCCTGCCAGCATTTAAAAAAGCCTTCCAGATTTTTTTTAAAAATATACACAAATAATATATCAAATGAAAGAACAGACCCTTTAAAACAACAAAAAAAGTTTCATCCTATCTTCTCTTTTGATCAACTCTCAGATATAAGTAGGTTTCACAAAAATACCACATTTTGAACAAAAGCTGAAATAATTGCATTTTTATAAAGGACTGTTGGAGATGATGATCAAAACATACACAGAGTTTTTACTGTTTTTGGATTAGTGGATGCTTCAGTGTTTTAAGCGCCACTTACAAACACTTTAAGAGTTTCTTACAAACGTTATTAACGTGGCTATAATTCTGGATGGTGATTTTTTTTAGTATAAGTATGCAGTGTCATAGGTACATCTGTGACGTTTAAAACAAACTTAAAATTAAGCAAGTTATGGTCATTTAAAAGTACCTGCTCCATTAAAACTCAATGCTACGAGTGATCGAGCTGCCTGTGGTAAGATGGCCGCCAAATGCGGACGTTCCACTCAATTGGCCAGCAACGCTGGCGAGACATCTAGCCTTTATTATACATATCTATGGGTTAATTAATACAAGTAACCCTGAACTATAGAACGGCCAAATATTTTAATAAACATTGTTTAATAAACTCTGTATCTTAAGCAGTCCTGTAGGCCACCATTGTTGTTTTGCTTATACTCGCGCATGCCTGTTGACTTAATTAACACATGCGCATGACGTCACCATTATCAAAGATTCACGTTTACATAGTTTATACAGAAACGACAAGGCATCAAAAACATACACTTTGAAACCCATCATTAAAAGTTTGCGTTTTCAAAACCCCAAAACGCAGTTGTTGTGTTATTAAACAGCCAGATCGCATAAAAACGTTTCCGTTTACGGTTAAAAAGGTTATCGTGTAAACGGCACCTAAGAAAGAAAATAGTTTCTATAAGTCTCACCTCTCCATCTCTGTACACCACAGGATATCCTCTTTGTTGTTCATGTAGACCGGGAAGTGCTGGTCTTTCCCCTGTTTTATAGAGTTTGAGCGAGTTGTGATGGTTCGCACTTTACCAAACTACAAAATAAAAACAAACCCAATATGTGAGTAAATCACCGTAATGTTTTTTATCCACAAACCTAGTCTTACAACCTAGACTCCCGACCCTGTGGACCCTGGAACTATATTTTATGGCGTAATAGCACTTTTGGGAGTACTTCGACTCTGCGCAGTAACACCCTCCCTCTCCCATTATGAGAGTGAGAAGGGGAGCGGACTTTTCAGGCGAGTCGAAGTACTCCCAAAAGTGCTATTACGCCATAAAATATAGTTCCTCTTTTAAATCCGCTTAGAAAAGTGCTACGTTTTATTTTGTACCACCAAACTTTTTCGTATAACTACTCGTCTTAAATAGGAAAAACGTTGTTGTGTTTGGTCACTTCTAACTTTATCTCTAAATGGTACAATTGAATGAATGGGGCTAAGCTAAATGCTATCGAAGCGTTGCTGCGCGCTCCAGCGCTTACGTGCACGCACACAGATGATAGAGGGATGTATCAACAATTCTTAGTTAAGGTAATAACATATTTTAATATTGAAAATGAGTAGACTATTCCTTTAAGTGCACGCATTAAAAAATGATAGGGATGTATTAATTATTCTAAGTTGAGATAAGAACATAGTAAAATATTAAAAAAATCTTTAAATTGCGTTTATGATTTCTCAGGTACAATAAACCTTCAAAATGCACACACACCTTAGCTGTGCGTCCATGTTCCAGACAGTCCTGCAGGTCAAGCTTATCATTCACCATAGCAGACAGAGGCCTGAGAGTAAAAATCAGGGTTACTGGTTTGTTTAAATCTCAAACCCCTAACTGTTAGCAATAATAATGCAATAACTTGTGGATGTTAGTTGCTGTCGTACCTGCTCATTCCAGGTAAGTTTCCCCAGAAGTATCGAGCACGGTGTGCTGCTGACACCTCTTTAGCATCGATCATCACTGGATTACACTGAACACACAGAACACAGATTCAATGAATCATTGCACAAACAACAATTCACTGTCATCATGAATTCATCATGAAAAAAATACGGCACACTTTCAAAGCACAACATTTCACAAATTAAAATTAGCATATACTGTTAAATCTAGTAAATAGGAATGTATCTGGACACTTTCTGGTTGTTAACGTCCAGTTAATGTGCTTAACCAGTGGTTCTCAAACTGGGAGTCATCATTTATCATTGATTCGGTGTAATTAAACTTCAGAAAAAGGCAACAGCACTACATTGTATCATTTAATATGTTTTGTTTAAAGGTGACATAGAATGATTGAACAGAGTATTTATCCTTGTTCTGTGATGTGACATGTAGACAAAATTATTAATTTTTGGTCTGTAATGCATTAGAAGCTTCCTAAAAACCTCTCTCAGATAGCTCTATTAGGGTGGGGGATTTTAAACAAGTGGTTTTGCACCTATTTGGCTCCCCCTACTGGCTTAACTTGCAATCTCATTACTGATTGGCTGACTTTGCTGCCACTCAAAAAATGTAGCCAATTATTTTAAAATGTAGGGGCAGTTAGATGCCTGTGATGTCATAAGCATCAGTTTTTCAGATTGGGCTGTTTTCTGGCTGACATTTCTAAAAGAGGAATTTCTATGATGCTGAGATGTTTAGCATGTTTAGCACTTTTTGTATGTTTGTGAATGTGGGTAGACTACCATTATTCAACAAAGACAAGGTAAAAATGGTTTTTCATTCTCTGTCCCCTTTAATTCATATTCTAAATTTGAGATTATTTTATCTCATGAATTTTCTTTGGGAGGGCCGCAAAGGGAGGCACCCTACACAAGGGGGGCGCATGCCGAAAAGCTCAAAAACCACTGCGCTAAACTGAGAGGTGGACACTTCTTAAGTATTTTTACTTTCTACATAAAAGTAAATTTTCAAGTATTCGTATTTTATAAGTGTTTTTCTTTGGAAAACATACATTCCAAAGCATATTATCATCATTTTTACTCCACTACATTTCATAATTTCAAGTTTTTGGTTTATATTTAATATTTAAGTACATTAAACATCTAGTATAATGTAAATAAAATAAATTATGCAAATCAATTTATAGAGAAGTTAAATTTTTCAGCAGATGCCATGTGGGTTGGCATGGAGGGTTGTCTCTAATACAATGACATTTCAATTTAATTTCAAATATACAGCGCTTTTCCCAATTGTTTAATTGTTCCAAAGCAGCTTTATATTAATAAAAATAAGAGAAAACACACAATTTCAGAGAGTTATGTTGGCTGTTCACTGCAAAAAATGATTTTCAAGAAAAAAAATTCTTACTATTTTTGTCTTGTTTTCAGTAAAAATATCAAAAAATTCTTAAATTAAGATGCTTTTTCTTGATGAGCAAAATGACCCAAGAAAAAAAGTCTAGTTTTTAGACCAAAAATACCAAATTTAAGTGATTTTGTGCATAAAACAAGCAAAACAATCTGCCAATTGGGTAAGCAATTTTTTTTTTCTTGAATTTAGTGCTTAAGAAAAAAAATTCAGATTTTTTTGCTTATTTTATGTGCAAAATCACTGAAATTTTATATTTTTGGTCTAAAAACTAGACTTATTTTTTGGGGTTGTTTTGCTCATCAAAAAAAAGCATCTTCATTTAAGAATTTTTAGATATTTTTACTGAAAACAAGACAAAATAACAAAGATTTTTTTTTTTTGAAAATCATTTTTTGCAGTGTTTTAAATACTTTATGGGGCGGTTTCCCGTACCAGGATTAGCTTAATCCAGGACTAGGCCTTAGTTTAATTAGGAAATATAACTAGTTTTAACAAACATGCCTTACTAAAAACATTACTTGTGTGCATTTTGAGGTAAAACAAAGGGCACTGATGTATTTTAAGATATGTAAGTGTAAGTTATTTTCAGTTTGGAGAGCTCTTAAAAGTGTTTAAGTCTAGGACTAGTCTAATCCCTGTCCGGGAAACCGCCCCTATAAGAATAGACTGTAGTCATCGACTAAATTACATGGTTTACCACAAGAGGGCAGCACTTATAACGGCACACATCATTTACTCAGTGTTTTGTGTGCACATACAGTACACTCCAAAAAGCGTGAGATATCTCTTTTGTCACTGACTCCCATGGCAACAACATTTTCAAAGAGCCAGAAGAACGGTCGATCATCTCCATCCTTAGGCCGAGCTTCATGTAGCAGCCGATAAAACTCAAAAAACAGCCGTCCTGTCCCCTCTGTGAAATACAGACAAAATACACATAAAAACAGATGCATTGTTTTTATTAGTACATCTGCAACGGTATTGTCACTGTCCGTCTCAAATATTATATTAATATATTTGTTTGGAATATGTCTGATTTGACTACCATGAATTTGATCAAATAAAAATTAATGCATTTATATGGACCACAAAACCAGTCATAAGGGTCTTTTTTATTGAGATTGATACATTATATAAAGGAGTTTAATAAATATGTTTTTCATTGATGTTTGTTAGGATAGGACAATATTTGGCAAAGATATAACTATTTAAAAACTGAAAAAATATTGAGAAAATCATCTTTTAAAGTTGTCCTAATGAAGTCTTAGCAACACATATGGCTAATAATAAAAAAATATATATATTTATAGTAGAAAATGTACAAAATATGTTAATTGGGTCAGTTTGGCAAGATGAGAAATTCAAAAATATTTTTAAAAACTTGTTTTAAAACATGCATCAGGTATATTTCAATGCACATAGTGTATTTATGTTAATTTTATTACATTTGCACCTTTTTTATGAAAGTTAAGACTGAATGGACCTGAAAATGTCAAATGGTGTAACTGCCAATTGCACCAAAGGATGAGAAATATTAAATATTTTATCCCCCTTGATGGCATGTAAACATCATCATCATCATCATCATCAAAAAATCACTTTAAAATATAATTTTATTAGTTATTTCTAAATTTGTGATTTTTTGTGATATATGTCCTGATATATGCTGAAAACAGCTTTGTTTTCTAAATAATCTTTGACAAAATGATGTAAAATGTATGTAAAAAATCATATTACACTAAACTAGATGATTATATTATTCCACATTGTTTATGAATATATTTATATTTTAACAAAAAATAAATACTAGTTAAACAAAAATTAACACAGACCAGTTACACCACATTGACATTTTTGCAATTATCCCCAAAATATTCTTTCAAAATGAAATAAAACCAGAAATTTTTGACTTAATCCTCAAAAAAGAGAATGTATGCAAATCTGCTAATTTATTTTGACATTTTTACAGTTTTACATTTAATTGGACCATACGAACACAAAATAATTAATGTCATATCATTGACCCAATTATTAAATATTAATGGATATACTAAATGATTATATACTATAAGCAGAGATGGCATTGAGGTGTTTGTTTGATCAGTTTTATTTAAATACCGTTATGTTACACCAAAGCCAGGTTGTGATATAAATGTTAAAATAAGTACTCAAATCTAATATCAGCTACTTATAACCATAGACAGTGATGCTCTGTGTTTGTTTACAGACACATCACTAAAAGAGCAGGTGTCATACCGTAAAGGCCTTTCCTGGCAGGGTTGACAATAGAGAGGTCATTACAAGGACTTCCACCAATCACAAGATCAAAAGGACCCCACTCCTGAATCTACAGAGACATCAAGATAAACAGGGAGAAAGAGATATTAAAAGTGTGTCCAAGAAAAAAGAGAGAGAGAGTGAAATACAGAGAGAGAGAGAGAGACTTACATGTTTGCGGGTGACATTCCTCACATCTCCCACATACGTGATTCGTCCCTGGTGTCGAACCATCCCGACTGTGATGGAGTCTTCGCACACCTCTGATGCCACGTACCGATCCACCTGAATGCCCAGATCCCTTAACACCAGTAGCCCTGTCAAAATATTTACATGAGACATTTTTATTCAGAGCCATTTACAAACACTTTATAAGCAAACAGTAAACTTAAATTTCATAGCAAATACGGCACACTTGACATCCTGCAATTTGCAGAAGAAAGTAAACAGCTTTATCACACACAGACACATGGGTAACAGGTGTGACCTCACCTGTAGCAATGCCATCAAATAAAGAGAGCACTCTGACTGGCTGTCTCTTCTCTGCCGCTACTGGTGGATACAACTTTGGTGGCTCCTGAGAAGGAAAAAGAAAGGATTGATTTTGGCAAGAATCTGATTGTTTTGCTTGTTTAAAGCACAAATTCACTTACATTTGATGTTTTTTGTTCTAAAAACTAGACTTGTTTTCTTAGGTCGTTTTGCTCATCAAGAAATTACATCTTAATTTAAGAATTTTTGATATTTCTACTGAAAACAAGACAAAAATACTAAGTGATAAAGTAATTCTTTGCAGTGTAGTAGGAATGCGAAAGTGAATGGGGCATTTGAATGGTTTGAACAAAGTAATGGCACTTTTCCATTGCATAGTAACCCACGGTTTGTGTTGGGTCAGCTTACTTTTGGGAGCTTTTCCACTGAATACAGTACGTAGTACCCAATACTTTCAATAGTCATGCTAAACACAAGATTGCACTGCAAAAAATAACTTTCTTACTTAGTATTTTTGTCTTGTTTTCAGTAAAAATATCAAAAAATTCTTAAATTAAGATGTATTTTCTTGATAAGCAAAATGACCTAGGAAAAAAAGTCTTGTTTTTAGACAAAAAATATAAAGTTTGAGTAAGTAAGTGCTTAAAACAAGCAAAAAAAAATCTGCCAATGGAATAAGAAAAAATTATTGAATTACACTGCAAAAAATGATTTTGAAGAAAAAAAATCTTAGTATTTTTGTTGTGTTTTCAGTGAAAAATCTAAAAATTCTTAAATTAAGATGCTTTTTCTTCATGAGCAAAACCACCCAAGAAAATAAGTCTATTTTTCGACAAAAAAAATCTAATTTAAGTGATTTTGTGCATAAAGCAAGCTTAAAAAATCTGCTAATGGGGTAAGCAAAAAATCTTGAAAATTTTTCTTAAACACTAAATTCAAGAAAAATTAAATTGATACACTTAAATTGATATTTTTGGTCTAAAAACTAGACTTATTTTCTTGTGCGTTTGGCTTATCAAGAAAAAGCATCTTAATTTAAGATTTTTTTTATATTTATAATGAAAACAAGACAAAAATACTAAGAACATTTTTTTCTTGAAATTCATTTTTATTCCATTGGCAGATTTTTTGCTTGTTTTAAGCACAAATTTACTTACAGTTTATATTTTTTTGTCTAAAAACTAGACTTATTTTCCTAGGTCATTTTGGTCATCTAGAAAATACATCTTAATTTAAGAATTTTTAGATATTATTTACTGAAAATAAAACAAAAATACTAAGTAACCAAGTCATTTTTTGCAGTGTACACTGCAAAAAAATTTCTTTCAAGAAAAAAATGTTCTTAGTATTTTTGTCTTGTTTTCAGTAAAAATATCAAAAAACTCTTAAATTAGGCTTTTTCTTGATGAGCCAAACGACCCAAGAAAATAAATATAAAATTGTGATTTTGTGCATAAATCAAGCAAAAAAATCTGCCAATGAGGTAAGCAAATTTGAATTTTTCTTGAATTTAGTGTTTAAGAATAATGTTCAAGATTTTTTTGCTTACCCCACTGACAGATTTTTTTTGCTTGTTTTAAGCACTAATTTACTTAAAGTTTATATTTTTTGTCTAAAAACTAGACTTATTTTCCTAGGTCGTTTTGCTCATCAACAAAAAGCATCTTCATTTAAGAATTTTTAGATATTTTTTACTGAAAACAAGACAAAAATACTAAGAATTTTTTTTCTTGAAAATCATTTTTTGCAGTGTACCCAATACTTTCAGTACTTAAAGGTTGAGAATCAGGAACACCATAACAGTTTTTTCCAGACTTGCAGTTTGTTGCGGAACATTCGCAACGTGCACGTCCGCATATATGGTTAAATGCAACTTAAATGAGGCTTAACGGAGCACATCACCTGATGCCACGGGTGTTTGTACAGAAACTGTCATGTGAGACAGAGGTAGTGATAAACACGATGTGCAAACATCTATTTGTGGTGGTCAATTTTAATTTTGTGGTGAACTGATAAATAAATGAATGTATGGGGATGTATGATGTCACAGCAGTAGGCAGCGCAAATATAACGACACGCCTATAATCCCTCCCACTGCGAAGTGTTACTAAACTCGATGGAAAAGCTAACCAAGCCAAAGTGAGGTGAGCTGAACCGACCTGACCCAAACCAAACCGTGGGGTACTATGCAATGAAAAAGCGCCATTAGTATTTTTGTTTTGTTTTCAAAACAAATATCTAAAAATTCATAAATGAAGATGATTTTCATGGTGAGCAAAATGACCTAAAACAAGCAAGAAAATCTGCCAATGGGGTAAGAATTTTTTTTTTGAATTCACTTACATTTTATCATCAGAACAAAGTAAATGTATTACTGGTTTGTAAGAAGTTGTCGGTTGAGTCTTAATTTCCACATATGGTCGGGTTGCGATTTTGGCTTTTTCCCATGATCTTGAGAATAGTATGTCATACAGAACCGTTTGCCACTGTACGTTAGTATTAACGACGGCAGTGGGGCCTCTGCCCTTAGTCAAACGAGTTTCTGTTTTAAAGATCATATGGGGGGCCCCATACATAGACTCACCCTGGGCCCACAAATTTTCTAAAATCATCAACTATATGAAATACACTTAACCAGCAAAAGTTAGCCTGTCTTACGCTAATAAGATTTTGTTTCTCTCTCCCTGTCTCGTCCTCGATCCCGAGGACAATGAGACAAACAGATCCAGTTCCGGTAAATGTGAAAGTCGGCACACCTCTGATCTACTATATATATTCGTTACGTTACATTAGTAATACATTCGCTTTAATGTTGATTTATAGCCGCAGCAAATTTAGCTGCTTGTGCTATCGTGTATTATGTTGTGCTATCTGTCAATTTTCTGTGCTTTTCACTGCTTCTATTAATGTAAAGCTGCTTTGATACAATAACCTAATTGTGAAAAGCGCTATATAAATAAAATTGAATTGAATTTAATTGAATTTTTCAGTTTTGGGTGAACTACATCTTTAAAGCACAGCGTCTGCAAACCAGCTACCATGTTCCGACACTTTGGATTTTCCAGCAGTTTTCCAATTAAACATTGTTTGGTCACTGCATAACTAACCTTTTATTAAGGTTTTTACTACAATTCACTCTGGACTGGTTAAACACGCTATATAAACTCACAAAGTCCTGGTCGTGGTTGTTGGCGAAGAACAGCTGTAGTCGTGAAGTCCAATCATCCCTGCGTCTCAACAGGCCCAAGACGTTCCTGCTGCTACACATGTAGCAGTTCCAGGGATCTTCTTGAATAGCCGCCTGCGCAGAACCGGCACCGACGAGCAGATCTACACACTCCACACAGAAACACCTACACAAACAAACAAACACGTCAGTCAGTTCTCTCTCTTACGTTTACACCTGCTATTAACATCTATCACAAGTGGTCATCACAATGGACAGATTGTTGTTTACATGTTTAAAAAAAAGTGTCTGCGCACCTGCAGCAGTTGTTGTTCCCGCACATGAGCACTTCTCTTCCTCCACAGCAGATGGTGCAGTACGACTGATACCCATCATCGTCGTACTGATACGCACACTCCAGAAAGCAGTTCTGTAGGGGCGCAGAACACTTCCTGTGACATCACACCTTCAGAACTAATCAGCATTCAGAACAGACTCGACTCACAGTGTACCTTGCAGCTCTGGCACATCGCTCCAAAAAAAAGAGGATGCTCCAATGACACGTTCAGACTTCCACAGGAAATGCAGACATCTACACACAAAAAAATGACATCATCGCCACCGCTCAATATAACACGATGCAATTTATAAGCAGACTACATAGGCATGGGATACTACATCCCACAATGCAATGCGCTTAACTTGACTTTCAACCTGAAAGTGCTGATGTTATTTTTTCATTGGATTGTAGTTCACAAAAAATTACTGCTGGGCAAAGATTAATCGCGATTAATCGCATACAAAATAAAAGTGTTTTTTTTTTTTGCATACTATACGAGTGTGTACTGTGTGTAATTATTATGTATATACAAATACACACACATTCATGTATGTATTTAAGGAACATTTACATGTGTATATATATTTATTTAGATTTATATATATATATTTATATATATATAGACATTTAAAAAAATTATATATAATAAATATACTGAAATGACTTTACGTATGTGTGTGTGTGTGTGTTTATATATATACATAATAATTACACACAGTACACACAAATATATTATGCAAAAAAAATCATTTTTATTTTGTATGCGATTAATCATGATTAATCTTTGCCCAGCACCATACAAAATGATACATCGGTTTTTCAACACTTTTACACTCAATAACAAACTCACCTTCAATGTTGCGACACTTCTGTCTGATCTCGTAAATCAGTCTCTCTGGGAAAAAACAAAAAACACACATTAACCCTTGCCGTCTCACACAAAAGTGAATTGCTATTTGAGTTCCAATGCATGTTGTACCCCGGGTTCCCTCATCTATAATCTCTTTAATTTTAGGCTGTTTGTTCTCGACGCTGTTCTTCCTGGGTTTCTTGGCAGGGGGCGGAGCCGTGTATGCAGCAGCCTCAGGCTCCACCCACATCTCTGGATAAACCTCAGTATAAGGACTGCGCTCCGCTACAAGACACATAGACAAATACACACATGCCAATCATAAATAAACAACTAAATAAACAATCTCATTTACCGAACAACATATACCGAAATGTTTTCCTCCAGTAATTTCAAGTTCTCAACAATGTCTCAAACTTATCTCAATATAAACTCTTGTTGTACGTCAGAAATCGATCAATTTGTTTCCAGCTAACACAAATACCTAACTGTTACGTAACATCTACGTAATATGATGACCAAACTTAACGTCGTGGCGACCGGAAAAGTGAAATTCCTGGATTCGTCGCCTCAACGTAACTTCACAAAGTATTCTGCCTGTCGAGGTCACGTCGTGACAACGTATTGGATTAAAAGTTTTGTGTTGGTAAGTTTTGTGTCTGGGTCTCAGTTCAGAGAAACGGCTGGTCCTGTTTTGTGTTTCCCATGTAAAGAGCAGCTCGTCTGGTGTTTAAATATCTATTCTACTTAGACTTATTTAAGGGAAACTTTGAGACTGAAAAGTTTTAACAAGCGAACCTAAATTGAAAATGAAATGAATGTTTATGTAATAGTAATAAAATTACCTCCCTGGGACGTAAAAGTTACTTTTTCAGTAAGTTATTAAATTACCAAAATGGTACGAATGTATTATGTAACTGGAACGTACTTGGTTATCTCGCGGTGTTAGGAGACCGTACTAGCGACGTAGTGACTGTAATGGGCCGTTCACATTATAACGATAACTATAACGTTAACTATAAAGATACTATATTAGCGTCCAAATCATCGAACAATAACGATACATTAATGCTAATTCGGCACAAATCGCACAAATCACTTGACTTTAATAATGCATATTTCTTGTAATAAAAACTTTTCCAATTGTTTAACTTTACATGTCACTGAGGATGTAAATATGCTGTTTGTGTTGCATTTCCACAGCAGGTAACCAGCAGATGTCCTTAACATGCTGCGTTTTGCGTAACTCTAAACAGTGAATCTAATAGTTTGTGTAATCTTTTACCTTTTGGCGCAGTTAATGTTATAGAATAAAAAGCATTACGTAGTCAATTTCACAGCAACTGCATCAGCGCTGTATACCTGAGGTAATTTTATGTTATAGACCTCAGCAATGAGCTTCACTGTTATTTCAGGTGTGCGTGCACTTGGAAGTTCAAATAGATTTGATTGGCTGGTTTATCGTTCATCAGGTGGGAAAAAAATCGTCCAGAAAGTGATCCCAATGATATTGTTCATTGTATCTTTATCGTTATAGCTGTGGTGTGAACTCTGCTATTCTCTTTAATATAAAACGATTTTTAAAACTATATTTTTTATAGTTATAGTTATAATGTGAACGGCCCTTAAAGGAATATTCAATTTTCTTAAAAGAAAAATCCAGATAATTTATTCACCACGATGTCATCCAAAATGTTGATGTCTTTCTTTGTTCAGTCGAGAAGAAATTATGTTTTTTGAGGAAAACATTGCAGGATTTTTCTCATTTTAATGGACTTTAATAGAGCCCAACATCCAACACTTAACTCAACACCCAACAGTTTTTTCAACGGAGTTTCAAAGGACTACAAACGATCCCAAACGAGGCATAAGGGTCTTATCTAGCGAAACGATTGTCATTTTTGACAAGAAAAACAACAAACATACACCTCTAAAGCACAACTTCTCATCTAGATCCGGTCGTGATGCGCCAGGTGACCCCACGCAATACGTCATGACGTCAAGAGGTCACAGAAGACGAACGCAAAACTCCGCCCCAGTGTTTACAAGTGTGGGAAAGAGGAGCGTCCCGACATTGTTGTATGTCGAAATGATACTAATTAATGTCTTTGTGTCAGTTTATTCTTTAAAATGGTCCGCAAATGTGTGTTTTATATATTTAACACGTGACCTCCCTACATCACTACGCATTTACGTTAGGTCGCGCTGGACCGGACCTAGACGAAATGTTGTGTTTTAAAAGAGCATATGTTTTATTTTTCTTGTCAAAAATGTCAATCGTTTCGCTAGATAAGACCCTTATGCCTCGTTTGGGATTGTTTATAGTCCTTTGAAACTCTGTTGAAAAAAACTGTTAAGAGTTGAGTTAAGTATTAAATGTTGGGCTCTACCAAAGTCCATCAAAATGAGAAAAATCCTGCAATGTTCCCCCCAAAAAACACAACTTCCTCTCGACCGAACAAAGAAAGACACCAACATTTTGGATGACATGGTGGTGAGTAAATTATCTGGATTTTTCTTTTAAGAAAATGGAATATTCCTTTAATGGTAATGTTACATTGCCAGCTGGTAAGTCATGAAATTACCAAAAATGACCAATAAATGATGTAACAAGGACGTTGTGTGTTAGCTGGGTTGTTAATAAACAGAACAAAACATCTCTCTCAAATCTACTATGAACTCATGATGTTTTGATCCATAATGTCAATGGATGAGGACCAGTGACCGCTAGGATACAAAAATCACCTGATGTGAGTAATCAAATCATGACAATTTTATATTTTTGGTTAAATGAACTATTGTCGAGCAATGTCTGAGCAAAGAAACAAGACACAGTTATTGTGTGTTTGTTAGATCTGTTGGTACCTGGTGGAGGCTCGAGTCCTTTGGCACCGGTGGGTAGAAACCCGCCGCTGGCCCATTCAATCATCTGCCTCGTCTGCAGTTCCACACTCTTCCCAGACTCCGAGTCATCCGTGGACACGCAGACGGGAAAGGGCTTACCTGCACGCGTACTCGCCGTCTGAGGGTGCAAACAAAACAGTTATTGACTCCTGAATTGAACACACAACACATTATTCGGCAGCATGCATATTAAGAAGTTGCTAGTGTTCTGGATGTATGCAAGCTGGCGTAAAGGGCCAATATTATGCCCACAAGATGTAATAAAAGTCTTAGGTGTGCCAAGAATGTGTCTGTGATGTTTCAGCTCAAAATACCCAACAGATCGTTTATTAAAGCATGTCCAAAATGCTATTTGGGTGGGAGCAAAAAGCGCTATTTTCATGTGTGTACCTTTAAATGCAAATGAGGTACTGCTTCTCACTCCCTTACAAAAAGACAGAGGGCACTTTTGGGTAAAAATATATCTGATTTCTGTGAACAACATGCTAACAAATACATTTAGAAAAGCCTTTGGGTAAAGTTAACCAGTCAGTCAGTGGCTGTGGGCGGGTCTTTGTTTTTGTGACTTCACATTAACAAGATAATCAAAACAGCATGTCTAATGAGAGTGCTCTTGTTGATTTTTTTCATTGTAGGGTTGTTGTGTTTTACATATGGACACATTTATGTCCAAACACCTTGTAAAAGTGGATTTTGCATAACATGTGCCCTTTAAAACCAGCTCTCTATAGTCTCTTTTTTGTCTTATTATTAAATGTCTCCATTTCCATTTATGCAATTTGACAGGTTGAAGCTCTTGGCACAAGATAAAGGAAAACATCCAGTCAGCAGTATGGATTAAACTTGTTTCAGATGTAGTCTTGCATATTGAAACATATGGTTATACTACGGTCCATCTGTTTGTTTGTGTTTATGTGACTTGCCTGTAAAACTTCATAAATGGCTTTTCTGTACATGGGCTGTTTGTTGTAGGTGGGCTGATGAAATGACGTGCAAAACGTACTCAAGGGCAACAGCTTTTCCACACACACCTGACAGAAGAGAGAAGATAACGTTCATGTTCAACGTTTCTTAATTTTTTATATAAATGTATAGACTGAGAATTCACCACTGAGAATTTGCCATCTCCAAACCACATGACCCAGCGGGTGGCTTCAGCGGCTCGACTGCGACCCGTCATCCACCACGACACGATCCGCCCGGGCCACCAGGAGAAGCCTCGTAACTTTCCCCAGACCAGTTCTCCGATCCCAAACCCACGACCGTCCTGACACACGAACACATAAACTATCTAAATAAAAATAATGTATAATATGTAACTTTATTGTCGTAGTGATCCAGCAGACAGGTTTACCTCATATTCAAGGTCCATTTCTGAAGATCTCGCCATGACTTTGTTACCACAGGCGACTGGAGGCGCTTCGGGCGTCGTGGCAACCGTCGGGGAGGCGGGGTCAGTGTGCTGCTGCTGCTGGGGTGTGGCCGTGGATGGAAGGTTAATGGCTGGCTCCTCCTCATCTTTTTGAGAATCAGCTGCTGATTGGTCATCCATGGTGTCACTCAAGGTGTGCCCCAGGTCCGACTTCTCCTCCTTAAAGACACAGAAAGACACAAACCTTGATGTTAGCCAGATCAAATAATGTACAACTACTAGGAAAACATTTCACATTTGTGAGTAAGTATCTGATGGAATTTCCATCGACTCTACTCGGAATTGAAGTGACTTTGGAAATTTAGCCTACGGGTTTTTCCTCTCGATCTATTAGCTAAAAGAGGACAAGATCTGTGTGAGAAGATCCTTCAGAATGATTGCCATCATGTAAAATATCTGTTTACATCGCAAAACTTTTACTCGATTTTGTTTAATTTATGTTCCAAAACACACACGTGACCAATCGAGTAAAAGTTTATTTTATTTAAATGATCCCAAACGAGGCATAAGGGTCTTATCTAGCGAAACAATTGTAATTTTTGGCAAGAAAAATAAAAAATATGCACATTTAAACCTCAATTTCCGGTCCTGTGATGTGCCAGCGCTACCTCACGTATTACGTCATCACATCAAGAGGTCACGCATGACGTATGCGAAACTACGCCTCAGTGTTTACAAGTGTGGAGAAAGAGGACCGTTCCGACGTTGTTGTATGTCGAATTATACTAATTAATGTCTTTGTGTCAGTTTATTGTTTAGAATTGTGAAACGCAAATGTGCATTTTATATATGTTACATGTGACCTCTTGACGTGATGACATATTGCGTGAGGTCGCGCTGGCAAGTCACAGGACCGGAGATAATCGAGAAATTGTGGTTAAAAGTGCATACTTTTTATTTTTCTTGAAAAAATGACAATTGTTTCGCTAGATAAGACCCTTATGCCTCGTTTGAGATCATTTAGAGTCCTTTGAAACTGCAATTTTGAACTGTTAAGTGTTGGGGTCCATTAAAGTCCATTGAAATGAGAAAAATCCTGGAATGTTTTCCTCAAAAAACACAATTTCTTCTCGACTGAACAAAGAAAGACATCAACATTTTGGATGACATGACAGATTATTTTGATTTATTTTTTAATCTCATGAGTACAAATTTGATTATCCAATAGCCACTATCAGACTAAAAATTAGGGTTTTAAATGTTTGCAGATTTAATAACCAAATATCTAGTATTGTTTACATTGTAACAATTTTATGAATACATCCAAAGTAAGAATAAAGTTTTTATTATCAGGTCAAGCAAACGCCCCCTCTGTCGAAACTTAGATCTAGATATTAACTCATTCGCCGCCAGCCTTTTTTTGAAAAGTTGCCTGCCAGCATCGTTTGTGATTTTCACAAAAGTTTCACAAAATGCATTCCAGGATTTTTTTTTCTAAAAATATATAAACATACTAATATATTCAAATGAAAGAAGAGACCCTTCGCTTTTAAACAAACAATAAACAAACAAAACGGGGAAAAAAATTCATCATACACTGTAAAAAATCTGTAGAAATTGCAGCTGGGTTGCCGGTAACTTACCGTAGATTTAAATTTATGTTATTTACTGGCAATGTTTTGTTCAAAGTTAAATAAACAATAAACATTTACAAGTCTTTGTCTTTACAGAGTAAAACTAAAAAGACAGCATCAAGCAAAACATTCTGGTAAACAAAATCTGAAGCAAAAAACAGAAAAAGGTTGATGATGATTTTTGGTTCCCAGAATGCTTTGCATGAGACTGTTTTATTCTGTAAAGATAAAGATGTGTTAATATTTAAAATTTATTTAACTTTGAACAAACTCTTGCCAGTAAATAACATAAATTTAAATGTACGGTAAATTACCGGCAACCTAGCTGCAATAACATTGTAATTTCTACGGAATTTTTTTACAGTATATCTTTATTTTTCTCTTTATGTTTATAAACTCTTAAATATGAGTAGGTTTCTTCAAAAATACACAATTTTTAGCAAAAAGCTGAAATCACTGCATATTTTCGAAGGAATTTTGTTAGAAATCAAAACATACACAGAGTGTAAAATTAATAAATATTTTTTGCTTCAGTTTTTTTATAAATTGGGTAATCGCGGTATTACAGATTACCATAAAAATTCACAGCGAACACGGTTTTTAATGCAAATTATTTCTCTTAATTGACGAGATAACTCGTCAATGGTTGGGAATGAGTTACCTGAATGCTCTCGGCACGTATTATATGTATTATACTTTCAATACTTTTATCAAATCTGCTCAAGGCCATTCAGAAATATTGGTTTATTGGCAGAATCCATTAAACGTCATGCCGACTTTTCAGCAAAGTCGTCTAAGTGCTCTGAAGAATTGCATGAACGACGGCGCGCATACGTCAGATTTTATTTGTTGAGCTGCTGGAGTTTTTGGACGGTTGGAGGATGTTTACTGAATATATTAGGATACGGACCGAATCTTTTACCTTTATTCAGAGAAGAGTAACTGGAGAAAAGACAGGCACATTTGTTAAATACCAATGAAATGACTTAACTGACATTTGTGAAAATAGCATTTCAATTACTAATAAACTTTTGATTGCCGTTAAAGTGAAATGACTAAACCCAAATATAAGAGCCTGATAAAAAAGCTAATTTATAGAAAATATGTCAAATACACTTAGAGGGTTTTGCATCTGAGCTCTTTATATAGTTTTTTTGAATATGTCGAGGATTTAAGGATTCATCTGTTGAAGACATGTTTGCTTGCCATTCAAAAACATCTTCATCCAGTTAGTTCATCTGTAATCTAAATCATCACATAAAGATGTTGTAGAGCTCTGAGCGTGAGATGGTGAAACTTTCATTGCTTTAAGCAGCTGTCGGTTCCTCTTTTATGACCTTTGACAAAAAGGTTACAAAGATTTCAAGACCTTTAACCTCACTAAACGGCCAACCGCAGAGCAGCTATTCATACAGAAACCCTGTAACACAGCTCTGTTTGATGGGTCAATGGAGACGCACAATAACAAAACTTATTTCAGTCCCTCACAAACAGGACTTTTCAAAAACAAGAAGGTTTTCATACTAAAATAATGATACATATGTCTTACTTCTGCAACTAAGCCTCAAAAAACCCACTGCTGATATTAGATTAGATATAAAATAAAACATAATTTGGACAATATATGAGTCTTTCACATAGTAAGAACAACTTCAAAAGACCAGGGGCCTTATTTATCAACATTGCGTAGAAAATATTCTATATTTGTACCTACGAATGAAATTTAGAATGTGCCTAAGTACAAAAAAATCGGGATTTATCAAACGTGCGCACGTGGTTCGTACGCACATCAGTAGGTAATGCTTGATGATAAATCCCACTTGTTCTTAAGCACCATGCTCGTGCACGTTCATAGTCATTTGCATTCCGAAACGCCTCCAATGAACCATATATGGTGACAACACCTCCCGTTATATGTCACGTGGTTGTGCTTTTTCCCTCATCGCAATAATGACAAAGAGAGCGTAAAAGAGGAATTTTACAGACACAGAAATTGAGTTACTGGTGGATGAGGTTAAATCCTACTAACACATCCTGATTGGTTTACTTAGTGCGGGAGGAATGACTAACAAAAGAAAACAAATCTACATGGGAACATGTTACCAGTGAGTTTAATTCCGTTGAATATGAGGAGAGAACACTTTCAGAAATAAAAAAAGTTGTTTGACATTAAATTATCAGGGGAAAAAAACGCGTCACAGCACACCGACGTGAAACGAGTGCAACTGGAGGAGGACAACTTTCCACCTTAAACAGCAGCATATATAATCAGCATCATTGGCGCGATCTTTGAAAACACGCTACCGGCGGAATGGATTATTTGCCAAGTCTTCCAATAACGCAAGATAAGCCATTGCACTGTGTCAAGCATTTGTCGGAGACTTCATTTATACAAATCACATGTAGAGCTTTCACAGATACAGATACATATCACAAATAAATCATTATACTTATTTGCTGTAACCATACTGACATTAATCATTTTTAACACCTGCTTGTGGATAAAAAATAGACACTTCTTTACTCACTGGAACAGGGTCCTATATGTAGTATCGCTATTCTACCACTAGATGCTCTGCGTACGCATACTCAGAGGTGTGCGTATATTTACACACATTTCTACGTATAAGTGCAATTTGATAAATTCCACACTTTGCGTAAAACTGTTCCTACGCACACTTTACGCACACTTCTGTGCGTACGCACGCTTGATAAATGAGGCCCCTGAAATGTAGGTCAGTTTCTCACATTTGCCATCAAATTTACAGCCAAACCTAATAAAGAAATGTTCATTTTATTGTATTATGTCATGTGTATGTGCAGTCTGACAGTGTTGATGGTTAATTCGGTGAGTGCTTAAAAATGTGCAAGTTTAGCAGAATTGAAACATTTACATTGATGCATCTGACAGATGCTTAAATAAAGCAATGCATTTAATGCAAACCATCCATTTAATCACTACATGGATTTCGTGGGTTTAAACCCAATATCTTGTGGTTGCAAGCATCGTGCTTTACAAGCTGATCCACACACATTATGGCAAGCTGCCTTACTGCATATTGACACCAAATTGTTTAAACGTTAAGTGACATTGACCAGCTGAGCTTTTTACCTAAAGTTGAACATTTTTCAACTCTCGACGCTCAGCGTGGCGCTTCCATTAGAAACAATTGAAAACATACGCCAGCTGCCGGGGGAAACGCCTTGGCGTGCATGCACCCTTAAGGCGGTAAATCACTAAAACAATCTGTTAAACATAAAAAATATTTCATGAATATCTTCAATGAACACAGCTGAGCTAGTTGCAATGCATTGTGGGATTCTTATTTGCATCTTTTCTATACATTTACAATAACTTATAATGACTACTAGCATTTCTGTATGTTTGAAGGTGTTATAGGGGGAGAAGAATTTATGCTTACGTCAGATTTAGTTAACACACCTGTGTATCCTCACTCCTTGTTGTATAATGCAATTAAAAGATGCCCTACATGATGGCCGACCTCGATTGGTTTCCGGGTCACAGGAGGACAGAGGAAAGAGGTATAAGGAAGCATCAAAACGTTGCCTCTAAATGTGAGCATAATTTAACGATGCCGTCTACCTTTCGAAACTGTCTTTGTGTCAGGAGTTTCACGATGCCTTAAAATGCTTCTTAAATAGGCAGATTTTTAAGAAAGACTCTGTCTTTACTCCTCCAGGTTGAGTCTCCATGACGATACAGTGGTTGTGTTGATGGTTACCCAGCAGCCCCTGGTACACAGCCCAGTGCACCCTGGGAAATGCAGTCTTTAATAGAGAATCTTATTTCCTGCTTTAATTCACATCACACTCATTTATAGCTCAACACTCCACAAAAAAATCTTATAGGAGATTTTATCATCCATATATGATGGCAATCGCACCACCGCTGTGAAAAAAAAAGCATGTCCATTTGGAAAAAGCATTCGATTTAATAGGCATCATTTGTTCTACCAACACGTTTTTTTCTCATTGAGTATGATCTTAGAGAAGTGGTAAATGTGAAAAACTTATATGACAACTCTTTAAATGAAACTACCAAGCCCCTAAGGTGACACTGGAGTAAAAAAAATCTAAAGTGTAGTTTCGTGTGCGCTCGTGAAACTATCGCGTAAACTAAACTATTAAAAAAAATTCTGCACATGAAGGTTTCGCAATTTAAAATTTTTCTTAGGATAGTTTCACATGCGCACGCGAAACTAAACTTTATTTAATTTTTGCTCCTTAGGGGCTCCGTATGAAACAAACTGTCTGTGATAGTAATTTATTTTTCATGTTACTGAACCAACTGGTATTGTGTTTAGATATACTATTTTTAAGCACTTAAAACAAGACCTACACACACGCATTGTCAAAAAACTAATTTTATGATTTGAAAGTCTCATGAGTGTCTCTTTGTCAAATATTTAGTTATCAAATATATTCATGCTTTCGTCTTCTACTCGTATTAAAGGATTACTTCACTTTCATAAAATAAAAATCCAGATAATTTGCTCACCTTCATGTCATCCAAGATGTTTTTATCTTTTTTTGTTCAGTCGAGAAGAAATTAATTTTTTTGAGGAAAACAGTCCGGAGTTCTTCTCCATATAGTGGACTTTCGTGGACCTAAACTGTTTGAAGTTTCAATGCAGCTTCAAAGAGCTTTTAAACATTACACAACGTTCCATATGTGAATCACGCACTTGTGGGCCATTTTAAAAAAATAATCTGACACAAAGACATTATTAGTATCATTCCACATACAACAACGTCCGAACGGTCCTCTTTTTACACTTGTAAACACTGGAGAGGTAGTTTCACATACTAGTGATTCTCACGAAATTAGACTTATGAGGTGTCGTGAAACATTTAGATAAAAATGTAAATGCAAAGTAAGAGTATCAAAATAAGAAGCATTAGTTATAAACATCTCTTCACGTACTATTTTGCACATGATTTCAAATGACATCATACAAACCAATTTTTTTTCCACATTTAAGGGGAAAATGTTCATTACCGCAACGTGTCCATGATTGGATTTGGGTTCTTTGACATGGAAATATTTATATTTAAAAAAAAAAAATTTAAGCTGCATTGCGTGTTATACTATAAACATTTACAGTAAAGAAACATGTGCTATTTGGTGATCATTGGTAAATGTAAAGGCAATAATAAGGAATATAAATGTGTCCAAAACCAATTTTCTCATCCTCCGCAACAATTTTCAATCATTGTTTAAGCCCTCAATGAACTAACATTTTCAAAAAAAAAAATATATATATATATATATATATATATATATATATATATATATATATATATATATATATATATATATATTGGAAGGGACATTATTGACACTCAAGATGGCAACCAGGTAAGCAGTTCTTATTTTTTTCTCTCCAGATAAAAGTTGAAATTTTGTTTGTCATAGTATCTAGACAACTTTTTATTTCTCATTACCGAAACATGAGTTTGTAAATGTATAATTTAATGTAATCTTATGTTGCGGTAATGATCATTTTTTCTAATCTAATAATTCTATAGGAAACATTTTTAAATCCTCTAAAAATAATGGTTATAGCAAGTTCAGACCTTAAACTTGTAAGTGCAAAAAAAGGATTTTTAAAAATTCTGATGCTGTACACCTTCTAAATCTGGATTTCGTGAGAATCACCCATACGTCATCACGTAATACATAAGGTCACGCTGGCGCATCACGTGGCTAGTGCAACATGAGAAGTTAAGGTTAAAAAATACTATTTTTTAGACGAAAATAAAAATGGTTTTGCTTGATAAGACTCTTATGCCACGTTTGGGATCGTTTAGAGTCCTTTGAAGCTGCATTGAATGTGTAAACTTCTGAGGTCCACTGAAGTCCACTATATGGAGAAAACTTCCTCAAACTTCCTCAAAAACTTTCCTCAAAAAACTTAATTTCTTCTCGACTGAACAAACATTTTGGATGACATGGGGGTAAAATTGAATATTCATTTAACATTTCTGTGTAAATTTGACTGGATTTCTCATTGAGTTTGATAGATTCTACACATGCAAACTGTTCACATGAAATACGTGTGAGCTCTTTCACCCTGACCTGCACATGTCCTCTGACCCTTCTCTGATGGCCATTGACTTTTGACCACAGTTTGAAGAGCTGAGAGCTTTATGACCGTGACCCAGTGGAGATGACCTCTGACCTCACCCTAACTGTGACCCTCAAGTCTCTGTCCTTTAAACTCTATGATGGCACTTTAATACAAACCCATTGGGTTTAGACACATTCTGAAAAAGAAAAATACAATATACGCACATGCAGGTTTCGTATACAGTAAATATGTGAAAACAAACCAACAGCTGCTCAGTAGAAAATTATATTGGGCAGATGTTTGTCTTTCATACCTCACGAGACTGAGATTGTAATGTGTTTGTATGATGTTATGAAATCATTCAAAAATGAATAAATTCTGCATTTTGAAATCCAACCACACACAAAAGCAAATAAAATGGTACAATGCAAAAAATGAATAACCCAACATTTTTTATATCAAAATGTATTTTCTTGATGAGCAAATGACCTAAGAAAATAATTTAAGTTTTTGGACTAAACATCAAATTTAAGTGAATTTGTGCTTAAAACAAGCAAAAAAATCAGCCAATGGAATAAGAATTTTTTTCTTGAATTTACTTAATATACTGCAAAAAAATGATTTCAAGAAAAACATTTTCTTAGTATTTTTGTCTTTTTTTCAGTAATATCACTGCAAAAAATGACTTTCTTACTTAGTATTTTTGTCTTGTTTTCAGTAGAAATAACCAAAAAAATTTTAAATCAAGATGTATTTTCTTGAGGAGCAAAACGACCCAAGAAAATAAGTCTAGTTATTAGACCAAAAATATCAAATTTAAGTGATTTTGTGCATAAAACAAACAAAAAAATCTGCCAATTGGGTAAGCACATTTTTCTCGAATTTTTCTTGAATTTAGTGTTTAGGAAATTTTTTTGCTTACCCCATTGGCAGATTTTTTAAGTGATTTTTATGCACAAAATCACTTAAATTTGATATTTTTGGTCTAAAAACTAGATTTATTTTCTTTGGTCATTTTGCTCATCAAGAAAAAGCATCTTAATTTAAGAATTTGTAGATATTTTTCTGAAAACAAGACAAAAATACTTAAATTGTTTTCTTGAAAATAATTTTTTTGCAGTGTTCAAGAAAATTTCAGCAAAAAATGTCTTATTCCATTGGCAGATTTTTTAAATTAGCTTAAATTTGATATGTTTTGTATAAAAACTAGACTTATTTTCTTAGGTCATTTGCTCATCAAGAAAATACATCTTTAAGAATTTCTAGATATTTCTACTGAAAACAAGACAAAAATACTAAGTAAGAAAGTCATTTTTGCAGTGTGTGCCACCAACATGTACACATACGTTTCACTCTAATGCTGCGTACACACTAAACGCGAAGCATCGCATTTCTCGCTCTAGAAATTACTCACGAGATTTAACTTTGAGTCAAGCAAATTCTTCGCTTCAGTTGAATATTGAATAGTGTGTTTTCTTGGCCATCCCACCACCCAATTCGCGTCATTCGCCTCGGCCCGCGTTGACTTTGCATGTAATGTACTCGTGCAAATTGTTGAATTCGTGTTTGGTGTGTACGCTCCATAATGCTCAATAATACGCACTTACATTTTCAGTTCCTTAAAGAATCATTCAGTTAAATTTCATTATCATTTTTATAATCTAAGCAACCTTTTTCACTACTTTTGTGAAACAGAAAGGTTCTTCGGATGTTAAAGAGATAATTCTGCCAAAAATAAAAATTACCCCATGATTTACTCACCCTCAATCCATCCTCAATGTATATGATGTATCTGTTTTCAGATGGACACAATCAGAGTTATAAAAAATGTCCTGGTGGTCCTTAGCTTTATACAGTAATGGTAATAAATGGTGCTTCTGATTTAAAGACCAAAAAAGCCATCAAGAAGTAAACAGAAGTAATCCTTATGGCTCCAGGGGTTTAATGAGGGCAATCGATGCAATTTTTTAAGAAAAATATATTTAAAACTTTACAAACTAAAATAACTAGTTTCCGGTAACGCGAGATTTCCAGCGTATGAAATGCCTGTAGCATACGAGACATAGTGCTTAGTGACGAACACAAAAGTGCAGGGAAAAAAAAATTATTTTCTTTTAAATCCCCGTTTTAGATTTCTATTTCATGACTGGCATTTTGTTTTGCTCTCTGTGCTTCCGCGTTCATCACTATGCCATTATATTCCGTACGCTACGTCATACACTGAAAATGCACTCCTCTGTCATTACCGGAATCTAGTTATTTCAGACCGTAATGTTGCAATGCAATCCCATATTTTGTGTTTTAAGTAATGGCCTCATTGGCGACTTTGTTCACGTAACTATCAACTGAGGTCTGTTCAACTTCTAATTTACATACTTTTTATGTTTCTTTGTTTATTTATGTCTTAACGCCATTCACGGCAAGAACCAGTTAATCTATACACAAATTAATCCACACAAGTTGAGGAAGGACAATTCGGCAACTCTGCAACTCTGTATGTCCTGTAGATAAAATCAGTACACTCACATTGGTTCACACTTGCAAACAGCTTTAGTCAGCATGTTTTACCTCTAACATCTCTACATACACATCAGTGAATATACATCTACGCTGGCAAAAAGAGGCGGGGGCACATGGTCAATGTCTTTGTCTGTGAATTGTGGGTCATGTGACTCACGTTGGGCATCCTGATGGGTTTAAAGAGGGTTTGCAAAAACTGGCAGAGGACCAGGAGGGCGTCTGCCGCAAAAAGAGACCATGGGGGAGTGAAATACAAGCAGAGCGAGTGTGTGTTTAGATTTGTTAATGATTGATGTTTTCTTTCCGAGGAAGGAACGGATTTTACAAGGCATTCCGAAATTGTCATGGTTACTATGCATTGGGAAACACGGAAAAGTTCAATTAAGGCGCAATTTATGACCCTACAATGAATGGGACCAAGCAAGAGAGAGAAAGAAAGAAAGAAAGAGACAGAGTTTCCACATTTTCCTGAATATGTAACGTTAAAACACACACAAAGTATAATTAATTCTACTATACAGTATTGTCACGAGCTAAATCACTTTTCACATGAGCACGATTCCCTCCACACACACACGCGTTTGTCATCAAGTCTTCATGAAGCAGAGTAACTGCACCATGCCAGATTTTTGATGAGATCCAGAGGCTCCGGTGGGAGGAGTCTCGGCCACGCCGCCCAACCCAAAACAGACAGACCTCGCCGGGTGAGCCGAGGACACGGCAGACCCTGAAACCCCCACAGCCCTGGAGCCAAAAATAAATGCACGCTTTGAACATTGATACTTACTCGAAAACAATCACATGCAAACAGCTGACCTTAGTCACTGTAATGACTGGAAATATTTAATACACGGAAGGAAGAAGGAGATGTGTGGGACTTGAATGTCTTCCAGTTCTGGATTTGTTTAGTAAGCAGATGCTGTGTTAATCTGACCACAACCATAGAGACTCGTATATAGATGGTTTATGGACAATCTAGAGATCCTTTACAAATCATTTAATGAATGTTGGTCGAAAGCTTGCTCAGAACATGTATAAAACATAAAAAAGAGACTCAGTCCTGGTTTTAAGTGTGTCCTGTGAAATGCACACTTACAAAGCGCACACCTCTACAGGAAACAGGGCCTCTCAATGTAGCCGAGCACACTACTGCACACACACACACACACACACACACACACACACACACACACACACACACACACTCTCTCTCTCTACTATAAACTAGACTAGCGCACTTTATCGAAATGATCAAAATGTCACAAACGTGCATATGGCAACGGTTTGCAATAACTGAATGGTTCAATTTCCTTAAAGTTACGAGTAGTCAAAGTTTGTAGTGGATGCAGACACCAGAGAGACTGACACATGAATGTTAGTGCTTGTGTGTTACTACATGCGCATGCATACTCTGAAAATATGCTAAAAAATGGTTATATAATTTTCAATTATTTTTAAAATGGTTAGATCAAGTACTTGACTCTGATTGGTCAATAGCTGTTTATTTATGATAAAACACAACTATGACCGCTGCACCCAACAATTCTGTGTATCACTGCGCAGCACCGAACGCACAGCCTTGCAAAGTATAGTTTATTTGACTCGTACGTATTCACGGATGTTCGACGCATGCGCATTGCGACGAAATGCAATGCATCCGCTGGGCTACATACTACATTCTCTTGCAACCTACATGTACAAAGTACGCAGGGTTTCAAAAATCCAGCAGTCTGAAGACGAAAATTGCATCATGTTCACTGTACGCATAAAAATGGACCACACTTCGGCCTTTAGCAACATAAACATGTGTAAACAATCTGTTACCGGTTACAGTCAGTCAAGGACTATTTTTTCCAGCGAAAGGAAGGTTTTCAGTGATTTTACTTCATGAGAGATGCGTTGATACATATGCGTTGATACATATTTTTTCACTGATTTGTATTTTGTGGTAATTATTTTATAAAACCAGTAAGGTACTCGAGAGTGTGCTGTATCGTAAATAAGTCACGACTTAAAGTGTTGCATTAAAGGTCACATTCTTTCTGATCCCATTTTTTAAACCCTAGTTAGTGTGTAATGTTGCTATTATAGCATAAATAAAACCTGTAAAATAACAAAGCTCAAAGTTCACTGCCAGGCGATATATTTTCTTTAACAAAATTCTCCTTTTAAAGCCTACAGTGAATGGCCGGTTTGGACTAAAGCCCTCTATTTCCTGCTTTTTTATGTCAGAAAACTGTTTTGTTTACTAAACTCCGCCCACAGGAATACATCAGTCGCCAGCTAAGCTAACGGCAAGCTTAGCTGCTATCGAATCACAACATACTAAACAAACTACACAATCAGAACTCGATACGCATTTCTATAGGATGGACTTCATAGAACAAGGAAGACATCAGCCTGTTTTGACTGAGGACAGTGAAAACAGCGCTATACAGTTTATACAGTAAATTGTGTGAAAATACAGAATTTTTTTTTACACATAAAACATGAACACATGTTATATTGCGCATTGTAAACACAATCAAAGCTTCAAAAACACAGAAAGAATGGGACCTTTAACTTTGCATTGTGCCTAACAACATCCTTTAGGTGTAACTTATGGGCATTGTTTGGTAAGTTACTCAAAAAAAGAAATTAATTATTAGTTACTAATTACATCTTCATTCATGTAATTAGATTACTTTACAAGTTACTCTCTCCAAAAAGTATTTAATTGCTTATTACTAATTACTAAATCCCATTTAGTAAATGATACAAAGTTAGGCATGAAACGGCTTGAATACATCATATAAAAGTGAATAAATTGTTCTGGTCACACTTTTTAAGGTCCAATTCTTACTATTAACCAACTATTAACTACTTTTGCCTCAATATAGTCCTAATTTCTGCTTATTAATACTTAGTAAAATTTAAGTTTTTGGTAGGAATTGGGTAGGATTAAGGATGTAGAATAAGCTTTAGCAAAATGTGCTTTTTAAATATTAATAAACAGCCAATATCTCAGTAATATTAATGCTAATATCCAACCAGTTTAAGGCAGGGTATCTGATTTGATCCATAAACATTTTTAGTTATGCTGGTTAAAAGTCTTCTCACATCCTGATAGCAATCACTGTGTTAAGTTGTTTAAATGTATTTGTAGAAATATATGTCATCTGTGAAAGGCGTATGACCAAAATATGTTCAACAAATCATTGAACTCGGACCGAAGAAAATAATTGGATGCATGCAGTTTTTGCCTCTCATCTGTGAACGTGTTTTTGCATATGCCACTGCGCAGCCTGTTCACGCAGACACCATACATCACCATACGTTCACATGCGCTCATCTCCTGTATGTAAACAAAGGCAAACAAACTTTTCTGCTGAATTGACAACCTGCACAGGAGCCACAAATGAAAGACATTGTTTTAAACAACAACTGCAAAAACTGCCTGGCAAAATCAGCAAATATCAAAAACCCGAATTAACACCGGTAACTTTACTGCTTTACCACGAGATACAAACAGCTGCAGGAGGCAAAGGGTCTGAAAGGATCGTTACACTGTTTATTTTGGTAAGGTTGGCATGTGATATGATTGTATTTAGATGGATTCAGATATTCTACTTTGATGAAACATTGTGTTGCTTATGAAATTTGTGTTCGGTTATGGATTAGCGTAACGATATACGTCTACATAACCGAAAGTGTGCTTAAACTTATTCTGATGTAAACCAGTTGTTCATGTTGGTTATATTGGTAATGTTATTCATTTTGTACGGCAAAGTTTTCTCACTGGTGAATGAGACAGGAGATGTGACCATCTGATCTGTGAGTGTTCATGTGTTTTGAAAGAGGCGTGACTTTGGATGGCGATTTGACTTGAGGGTGGGATCGTGATTTCAGTGCTAGTCGGCTACCTTTAGCATTTTTCTAAATCAGATTCCCTGCCTTTAATAGTGAAAATTGTAAACTACACAAGAGTGTTACCATTATTCTTATTAACTCACCAAAGTATTTAAAGTGAGAAGGATACTTAAAAACACGCATTTTAACCTTAGACTTTACATTTTGATGTTAAATCCTATAGTATAATGTATCATTGATCTACAGTCCATACACAGTTACATCCAACACCACACACTACTACAAACACACACATACACACACACACACACACACACACACACACACACACATGCACTCTACTACAAACACACACACACACACACACACACACACACACACACACACACATATGCCTGTGAGTGGAGCAGACAATGTTAAAGCGAAAGCCGCCCCTCACCCCCACCCTAACTTTCCACTGATGTTCACTTTCCGTTCAGTTCACTGGACAAAAACACACACACACACACAAGCACATTGTGCATTCAACTCTTTTATACAGAGTAAAATCCAAACAAAAGTACTGCATCAATGACAAATATCTAAAACGTCTGACTAAACATCTCCCACCTTAAAAAATTACAATTTACAACTTTACAACTCAAATACCTTTAAACAAAAAAAACTAATTCATTTTGAAAACCTATTAAACATTGTATTCATTTATTGATCATTCAATCAACGTCATTTACTGCTGATTAAAATTACGTCACAATTGCTCTTAAAATCAGCCTCTCTCACCTTCTCTTTCCTCCAGCGGGCGAGCCACTCCTCTTTCTCTTTGCGACTGATGTGATATGGGTCTCCGGCCTGAAAGGTCTCTCTTTGTACGGGTCGTCTTCTCAGATTGATGTCCCAGCCCTGACGGCCCCTCTGTCTGCCCCCGTCACTCTACAAGACAAATACAACTTTCTTACCCACCTCTAGTAAATGTGACACAGGTCTCATAATCCAACTCAGATGAGGAGTAATCTTTGACATGATCTGAATCGGTCAATATTAAAGATATTAAGGTTATACTTTCACATGTTCTTTACATTATGTAGCATGACTTTCTGAAATAAACAGTAATCACACGACTTTAGCTAGCAAGGACACACATTTTATATAGATTCTGTCTAATTTGTGATTCACATCAATCTCAAACACAGTTTAAACTTTAGCATACAGCTGCTTTTATACTTCGTGCACATTAACCGAGTTTCTTCAACAACATGTCTGTAACACGTTAAACAGCGTGTAAGCACATTTCAGTGGTGGTCTTACATTTGTCTCACACATAAACACTTGAATACACACACAGGCTGAATGTTTCATTGTGATCTTGATGCTTGTAATCTATTTCCTGTGATATGTGACTACTAGTAAAACCAGTTTAAGTAAGCAAAGATGGTAATCTCGGTCTGATGCATTACTAGAGCTGCCATATTTATTTTTATTTTTTTTAAATATGCTAATTTTCCCGCTCCCCTAGAGTTAAACATTTGATTTTTATTGTTTTGAAATCCATATAGCTGATCTCCGGGTCTGGCGCTAGCACTTTTAGCATAGCTTAGCACAATCCATTGAATCTGATTATAGACCATTAGCATCGCGCTAACAAATAACCAAAGAGTTTCGATATTTTTTCCTCTTTAAAACTTGACTCTTCTGTAGTTACATCGTGCACTAAGACCGACGGAAAATTAAAAGAAGTAAAATAAAAAGATTTTCTAGGCAGATATGGCTAGAAACTATACTCTCATTCTGGCGTAATAATCAAGGACTTTGCTGATGTAACATGGCTGCAGAAGGTGCAATGAGGTTGCGCAGCGCCTGAAAATAGTGCCCTTGGTAACTTTCAATATTTTCAGGCACTGCGTAATATCATTGCGCCTCCTGCAGCCATGTTACAGCAGCAAAGTCCTTGATTATTACGCCAGAATGAGAGTATAGTTCCTAGCCATATCGACCTAGAAAAACGAAACTTTTAATTTTCGGATCGGTCTTAGTACACAATGTAACTACCGAATAGTCCAGTTTTAAATAGGAAAAATTTCAAAACTCTTTGTTTATTTTTTAACGAGATGCTAATGGTTTAATCAGATTCAATGGATTATGCTAAGCTATGCTAAAAATGGTTCAGCCAGACCCGCAGATCAGCTAAATGGATTCCAAAACGGTAAAAATCAAATGTTTAACTTTAGGGGAGCTGGAAAATAAGCCCATTTTCAAAAAAAGTGGAGTTTTCCTTTAACCTACTTGATTTAGATAACCACAGTGGTGTCAAAAGTATTCATATTCATTACTCAAGTAGAAGTATAGATACTAGGGTTTAAAAAGACTTTTGTAGAAGTTGAAGTATCAACTCAAGCTTTTTACTCAAGTAAAAGTGAAAAAGTACTGGTTTCAAAACTACTTGAAGTATAAAAGTAAAAGTAATGTAAGGAAAAAAATGTCATTAAAGAAAAAAGCCTAAGCCGCACCACAGGGGCCTTTTGGGCACTACCCTATCTTCTCTAAAAAATGTTTCTAAAGGCCATAATAACTATAGTGTTATTAAAATGTTAATGTTAAAAAATGTGGGATGCACTAGGGCCAGGGGTATGCAATGTCCGTCCTGGAGTGTCGATGTCCTGCAGATTAGCTCCAACCCTTATAAAACCTTGGTTACCTGTAGTTTCAGGTGACTTTAACCTTTATTAGTTTGTTCAGGTCTGCTTGATTAGACCTGGAGCTAAACACTGCAGGACATCGGCACTCCATGTTGCCTACCCCTGCACTAGGCTATCTGTTTCAACCACATATGGTATATGCCCATTAAAAATGAACGCATTTCAATACAATGCAAACAAATACATTAAAGCAGTGGTTCTCAAACTGGGGGTCGTGAGATGGTGCCAGGGGCCCCAGTTTTATAATATTTTATGAAATACATTACTTTATTATAAATTCTGTGTAATTAAACCTCAGAAAAATAAGGCTAATAAACAAAAGCAATACATTGTATAATTGAATATGTTTTGTTTAATTCAAATTTTAAGTTTTAGAATGTTTATGTCAATCCACTGTACACAAGGGAGGCCGCAAAAAAAAAAAGGTTTGATAACCACTGCATTAAAGAACCATATATGTGTACTGCTGAGCATTAACATGTGTTCTATAGAGAGGAAGATATGATGACTAGTTGCCTATAAATATTGTAATGGTGCAAAAAGTCAATCTTCAGAGCAGTGCCGCTGGTGGCCAAACTTTTACAATGGTGCCCTCTTTAGTTAAAAAACAACAAAATCACACACAACTATAGTATGTGTGAGAATAGAAATATGCTATTGTTATCATTTATATATGTATTTTGACAGCAACACAAACTACAAATATGCAATTATATATTATAGCCTATATTTCTGCATCTGTACTTGTTTAGCTAATGGACTTTTGTATACTTTAGTCAGTATAAATCCAAGCAATTTTGGAGAATTACTAAATGTCTTTATTGTAAGTAAATTAAAAGTCAGGTTTAAAACAGCTGATGTCTATTAACAAAAGCAAAAGTTTGTATGTATGATTATTTGTTTGATTGATTTAACACTCAAGCATTCAGCTAAGTAGGTTTTGTTAATGCAAATAAAATTTAGGGTAGTTATTAGCATATACAAAACAACGTCTTTAGCATAGATATCTTTGCCATGCTTCAAAACGCAACGCAGCACAATGTCATTTAAGTTGAACAACTGAAGTTACATGATATAAATTGGTATTGTTACACTATTTAAATCACACAGATGAGTTGGTGTCAGCAGCCAGCTATACATTTACACAGGCTTGTGAATGTGAACTCACCTGAAAGTGATGCGCGAGTTTTATTTCGTACTTTTCCATTTGAAGACAGAATGCCGCGTTCTGTTACTGTACAAACAGATGGCGGATGATATCAAAGCATCGCGAGAGCAAACTGCTCCAACTGCTCCGCATGCTTTCTAATCGCTCTCGCGGTTCTTTTATGTTTCTCTGTGCAGCGCTATCGAACAAACTTTTGATCATCTGCAGTCAGCTGGGGGGCGGGGATTGCGTACAAACCAATAGGGAGTCGGAATGGTGTATGTTTATACTTCTCATCCAACCACAATCGGATTCATCTGGATGATGCAATTTATCAAGATAGGTTTTTTTAACGATGACAAGCCGAAATGTAAAAAAGAAAACAAGTTGAAATTAATAGAAGTAACGAGGCGATTTTTAAAATGTAAGGAGTAGAAAGTACAGATAATTGCGTGAAAATGTAAGGAGTAGAAGTAAAAAGTCGTCTGAAAAATAATTACTCAAGTAAAGTATAGATACCCAAAATATCTACTTAAGTAATGTAACGAAGTATTTGTACTTCGTTACTTGACACCTCTGGATAACCAATTAGCTAGAAATAGTAATGGACTAAAGGAATTAGGAATAGCTCACCCAAATATGAAAATTCTTGTATAATTTACATCGGATATCCATGGCAACATACAGATTAGCATTGTAAATTCGAACATGGCAACATGTGGATAACATTGAATCTCATTAGTACTAGTCGTCATATGTGTATTTCATCATGAGATACACAAGAACCAGACAGATTCTGCGTTATCTACGTGCCACACATTTGACATACTAAATGAGCTCAACATTTTAACTGTTCTTCTCACAACGAAGATATTTATTTTAACTCTGTACATTGTCCAGACTAAAGTCATTACTTTAATGAGGTATGCAGGTCTTGACCCTCATACAAGAAGATAACTCAACAGCATTTTAACATAAAATAAAAAAACTCATACATGTGGGATAGCATGAGGATGAGTACATTTTGATATTTTCATATCTGGGTAAACTATTCCTTTACGTTTCAGTGTATTCCCAGTAACCTATCCCATGACAATTGAAAAATTAATTATATTTCTAATTTGATAATGTTCCCAGGCAACCTGATCTCACAAATTTTCGTGGCATAGTCACAGAATTTTTTGCTCATTTTTCCGTTGCATTCTCACGGATCTCCGCATATTTCCGTGGCCCTGCCACGGACTTTCTTTTCCGTGGCATTCTCACGGATTGGTTACTCAACTGTTTTGTCCTATTTTCTTACCATTGTCGCTTCGGTTTAGGGTTAGATTTACATAAAATGACATCCCTACCCAAACCCAACTCTAACCCCAACGCCAGGCGACTACTTTGTTTTTTTTTTGTTTGGGTTCAAGTTTACTACAAGTGGTAACTTAATAATTTTTTTAAATACAAAAATTGTGTGTTAAAGGCACATTTTAGTTTCTATTCATGGTGTCTCAAAATAGCACGGATAAGTACACTTAATACACTGCAGGATTTTTGCACTCCTATAAGATCATTACCTTATCACACTGTGCGACATGGATTGTTTAAGCTTGGGTACAACACACATATAGACTGTACGATGATGACACAGAAGCTTCGATGGTTGCGTCACACGTTAGCGCAACGCCACCAGCATGCGTTAGTGGTAAACAAACACTGGTACGCAGGTCGTAGAAGCAAACAGTGTGCGTTGATCAAGCTGAATTTCTGACACTGTTATAGGCTATCTTTGGAAGCAAGATCGGGAAAACAAGCGTCTTTGAACCTCTCTCATTGTACAACATAGAACCATCGATGAAGAGCCACGATTATAGAAATTGCGACGATTGTTTCATGATGGCAAAGTCGTGCAGTGTATCCCAGGCTTTAGGTGTTTTAAGATTATCTTAAAGGTGCCAAAGAATGCTTTGTAATAATCTGTTAAATTGTTCTCTGATATCTACATAAAGGAAATGGACGTTTCCGAGTGGTAATTTTGTGGGGGGGTTTTCAGTTTGGACCGGCAAAACGTAAATGTAACCTCAAGTAGAACTTCAGCCTAAACGCTAACATATAGCATTAACTAGCATATAGCGGTAACTTAAAAGTCACAACTTTGTTTTTAGCATTGTAACAACATTGTACTTAATTTAATGTTGGGGTGTACATCTCGACTTTAATGTCACAGTCTGTGTTATGTTGAGATTGGTCTGATTTCCAGCAGTCTTTTGCATGCATGAGGTAGGAACAATCGTGTTTGAGGCTCATGATATGTCATTATCATGTACAGAACTCTTATTAGTCATCTACAGCGGGGAAAATAAGTATTTGACACATCAGCATTTTTATCTGAAAGGGGATTTCTAAGTTGGCTATTCACACAAAATTTCTACCAGATGTAGCTATCAAGCCAAATATTGAATTCATACAAAGAAATCAGAACATTTAAGTAGACAAGTTGAGTCATAATAAATAGAGTGGAATGAAACAGGGAATAAGTATTCAACACATGAAGAGAACAAGGTGCAAAATGGCATAGAAAGCCAGGATATCACCTGAAATCTGTCAGTTTTGAGAGAGAAACCCTTCCTCCATCAGTACTAATTGATATCAGCTGCTTTAGTCCTAATTGATGACCTATAAAGGCTTCTCATTACCCAGGAGGCACACCGAAAAGACTTCCGCTGCGTACGAAAACTCAAGGCAGTGACTCGTTGCCTCGCTGCCTCATGAGGAAATGACTTCGGAGGCATGAAGGCAGCTCAGAGAAAGACTTTCAGACACACTTCAAAGGCAGCGTGTTTGAAATTCAAACAGAGAGCGCCTTTGTGATAACTAATCACATATTTGAAAACTGCAATACTAATTTCTCGCTTGAAATGCAATTAAAAGGTGTATAAAGTGAAAATCTAGCTTTATTTACACTAAATTGGTGGTCCAGTTGCGTCCTTGGCCGCCATTTTTTTTCGAACTCGACCGGGCTCGACCAATCACATTCTTAATGTACGTCCACGCATAGGTATCTCAGGAGACAGGAAGTAAACCAAACATTGAATTTGGACATGCCTTGATGCCTTCCTGCCTTGGAAAGCTGCCTCAGAAGGCAGCAATTTAGAGTTTTCGGACGCAGCCTTCATGATGGGTAAAAGCAAAGAACTCTCTCAAGGGGCCCTATCTTGCACTCAGCGCAAGTGACTTTGTCAGTGACGCATGTATCATTTCGTATATTGCACTGGCGCACAGCGGGTTTTTCCCACCACAGACGCACGTCGGCAAACTAGGGAATGAACTTGCGCTCCCTGGGCGGTTCAGCGCAAAAAAGGAGGCGTGCTCCGGCGCAAACCATCTCTTATGCTATTTTGCCGTTTCAAAAAACAATTGCGCTAGTCTAAAGTCAGTGGCGCGTTGCGCGTGGTTCATTATGCTATTTTAAGGGCGCATGCTTGACCATAATGTATAGCGTGCACAATGCGCATTGCTTATATAATCTACACAGATGCAACAGTTATTTTTGCAAATCATAAATTGTTACAATAAAAAATATAAGATAAGGGAAATCATTAAATCATAAATTGTTACAATAAAAAAGATTAATACATGAGATAAGGGAAATCATTGTGGTGAGCATTGTGGTGATAGTTTTTATTTATTTTGTGTGGCAGCGTTAAACAATTATCATGCAAATAACGATTAAAATATTTTCATACGTTTGTTGTGTGGCTGTATTACGTTTATTTTATCTAAAAAATAATTAAAATGTTTTCATAAGAAACCTTCATGTATGTGAACTTGATTTGTAAGTGTACTTTGGGGTTGAACCTTGCTTGCGTTTCTTGTGTCTAATTTCAAAGCCCCCAAACCCTTTCAGCGGTGAGGGTGGACGCAGCGATGTCCTCCTGTGTGCCCGGCGTGCCCGATTTATGCTGGCAAGCTTGGGATTCCCCCGTCTCCTGACATCATTGTAGTGCTTGGCGCAGCTGATGAGACAATTGGGGCTATTTCCTCTCACGCCTGTTTAACCGACGCTGATTTGGGCGGGTTTCTCCTATCCCCATACAAAACAACTTCTCTGTCTTTGACTGCTCTTACAAGAACGTGGGTCTCCTCGGCTGTGAACCGCTCCTGGCGTGCGCCTGTCAAATCCGTCATAATAATAGCAACCCGCCATTGAACTTGCGCCCTTGCGTTTAAAGGGAATGTTGGATAGCGTTCTGATTGGTTTATTTGACGTTACGCCCAAACCACACCTATGAATAATGAACCTACTTCAGACCAACCCCTTATTGATTTGCGCCCGACGCAAGACTTATTTCTCCCGCCGGGAAAATAGCAACAGCGCCCAAGATCCGTCCACAAAGTCACTTGTGCTTTGCGCTTCGGACTTGCGTTTCAGATCGTTAAAATAGGGCCCAAGATCTTCGTAATCTTATTGTTGAAAATATTGTTTTGATGGGAAAGGATATAGGCACATTTCCAGAATGCTGAATGTTTGTGTGAGCACTGTGGGGGCCATTATCCAGAAATGGAAAGAGGATCACTTCACCATAAACCGGCCACGATCAAGTGCTCCATGTAAGATCCCTGTCCATGGAGTCCAAAGAATAATCAGGAGAGCCAAGAACCACTCAGGCAGAACTTCAGGAAGACTCCATTGTTCAACAAAAAGCATGTTAAGGCTCGGTAAAAGTTTGCGAAAGAGCATTTGGAGAAGCCTGTGGATTATTGGGAGACTATAGTATGGTCAGATGAAAGCAAAATTGAACTTTTTAGCAGTCATTCTACACACCATGTATGGAAAAGAAATGGCACTGCCCACCACCCCAAAAACACCATACCAACAGTTAAGTTTGGGGGTGGAAGCATCATGGTTTGGGGCTGCTTTTCACCAAGGGGTACTGGCAGATTTCACATTATTGAAGGCAGGATGAATGGAGAAATGTACCGGGACATTCTGGATAAAAATCTGCTGTCATCTTTATGCTGTTCATAAAAGAGGCCCAAGGAAGATTTAAAGACCATTTGTAAAAGAATGGGCTAGAATCACTCCTGAGCAATGCAGACAACTGGTCTCCCCATACAAGAGGTGTCTAGAAACTGTAATCACCAACAAAGGCTTTTCTACAAAGTATAAAATAAAGTGTGTTCAATATTTATTCCCTGTCATTTCACTTTATTTATTATGACTCAACTTGTATACTTAAATGTTCTGATTTCTTTGTATGAATTCAATATTTGCCTTGACGGCTACATCTGGTGAAAATGTTGTGTCAATAGTCCACTTAGAAATCCCCTTACTGATAAAAATGCTGATGTGTCAAATACTTATTTTCCCCGCTGTATGCCTAGGTAAATACAATTTTACATTTGATGGCACATTTAAGAAGTACCAAAGAAGACTTTTTAGTATATTAAGTAAAAATTTGTGTGAAAATATAGCACTTCAACTACATTATGGAAGTGAACTTCTTTTTCACCTGTGATAACAGGGCTTTGATTTAAACAGGCATATGTGTGGGCAGTCCTCACCTCTCCTCTGCTGGTGTCACTGCTGCTGCCATCGTCCTCTATATCTGCAAGACAAATGCTAAGATCATTTCAACGAACTGTCTTTTTTGTAATCAAAAAATGAAACAAGAGTATAGTTGGGTCACAAGTATTCTAACAATAATGGTTACCCAATGTGTTTAATTTCAGGTTTGCTGGTTAAGTTAATAGTTGATGTTCAGTGTAATAAAGTGAGGTGATAAATTCTTGGGATCTTAAGCCTTTAGTATAGTTCAGTTTTTAAACTTGCACAAGAATCAGAGTACAACGCGCAAATTTCGTCATCAGAAAAGTGCGCATGTACTGTACGGGCACCAGTTTGTAACCGTGCATACTTTGTACGCATATAAGAGTATGTAGGCCAGGAGAAGTATAGCAATTTATTGCAATGCGCCATGCGTAATGTGTGTACGCATACAAGTCAAATAAGCTTTGCTTTGCAGGGCCGTTCGTGTATACACACGTACACACAAAAAATTAACTATACTCTAGGCTTTAAAGTGGTGGTGGCGACAAACCTCAGATCTTAAAATGTCTGTGTTAAATGAGGAATTATGTGCTATTGTGTCTGATTAGTTGGTGTTAAACTGCAGCATGAACATATTGAACTATAGATGGGTGACTTACGTCTCTCCAAGTGCTCAAGTTTCCGTCGCCCTCGTTTTTTCCGCTGGGTAGAAGGGGCGGAGTCCTGATCTTGTCCAGGAGGCGTGTCTATGCCATTCTGGTGGGTGGAGTCAGGGGAGGAGTCATTCCGTTCAAGGTTTTTCTGCGAAACCCGACGCTCTGTTTCGCCGTTACACCCTGCCTGTTTCATACAGGCCACACCCTCAGTCACACGCCCACAACTATCCACCTACCAGAACAGACGGGTGGGGTGGAGTCAGTCAAAGGACTCTTTGAATGGTGCAAGGATTTAAATGTCAGTGTGATATGAGTGTGTATGTGTCAGAAGTGAATCAAAGAAGTTAAATGAGTGTTTAAAGCAGGGACTGTCCCTATTGTACTCAATAACAACAACAGTAACGGCAGGGCTGATTTTTGCAAAACTCTGACATTTCGTGTTGAGGAACAGGGTTCGTTTTTATATTACGTTGCAACTTGTTCATCATCCATCAGTGCAGAAAATATGCAGGAAAGCAGTAAAAGATTAAGGGTGTGGGGGTGCATGTGTCACGCTGTCTGCTAACTTTATGATGAACAACGAAAACCCCATATGTTTCAGAACAGCGAGAGGTGCTGTGAGTTTTACTGCTGTTTGTGAGTTAATAGATGGCAAACGCACACCTATGTATAAATCGATGCAGTCACACACATATAGCGGTAGCTGGTTTAATTAGCACTGAGTTACGACACTCTCACACTTTTATGACACTGCTGCCAATTATTTTTTTTAAATAGATGAGAAACTCCATAAACCTCAAACAACCTGCAGGTGTTTCAAACTCCAGCACACACAGTTTGTTTTACATCCGAATAATGACCAAAAACATTTCAAGCTTAATTTCATGCGTTGGTGCCCACAGATTTGTACCAGAATGCGATATATAATGCAAAGCAAGCGCACACTGCATTTTCAGCACTGCCACAAGGGGCGCTAAAGCAAGCTTAAACTTGCAATAAACCATGCGAGCATTCTTGCATAGAGTAAAGTACAAAAACTGTGACATGACAAGATCAAATCATTCAGCTGAACAGCTGTAAATTAAAACGGTTCTGATGCACAATATGCAGTGTGGTTAACATTCATCCAGAGTGCTATTTGTGAAAAAAATCAGAGGGGGGATTTATTATTTATGAAAATAAATTTTGAACCACAGGCTTTTATTGATTATTCAGTGTATTATGCTAGTTCTTGTAAATGTTAAAAGTAAAATATGTATAGAAATGTTACCAGTCCTACTCGCATCCACCCTGAGCAAGATTCATACCGCTCCGGTCCAGCATGAGAGTCGGACCATCTAACAAGGTTTAGTTTTACTCCACAGCTCTCACTGACTAGCTTGCCTCCGTCACAAAAACTTAAAGAGCACCTATTGTCCAATTCACGTTTTTAAATTTTCTTTGGTGTGTAAGTGTGTATTAGTACATGTTAGCGATATGCAAAAGGTACAAACCACAAAGTAAACGATGACGCGAGTTATCGTCTCCAACGTAAATTTCTTTTCCTGGACTACAACAAACACACGGATTGTAGGCAACAGTTTACTTCCTGGGATTGTTGACGTAGACAAGACCGACATTATCATAATTCCTCCCGCTTCGGACTTACAGCCTGTAAGTTAACTTCTGTTAGCAACTGAATCTTTTAAACATGGTAAGGAGCGTCACATTTCCGGCTGATGTCAGAGGTATTCAGGCCAATCACAACATACAGGTAAGCTGACCAATCAGGCACAGTGCTTTTCAAATCAGTGCTTTTTTTAATCTGGAGCTACAAAAATGTATGTTATGTGGAAAATACTGTGTTTTTTTAACCGTAAACCACGCGAACACACATTGTATTATACCAAATACACAAAATAACATAGTTTTTTAGGAATGAAATAGGTGCTCTTTAATAAAACAATTATGGGACCTGAACTGTACAAGCTAGAATGCATTCCTTCTTTATGCTTTGCGCCAGACATGCAAAAACACTTAAAATTATAATATTTAATAGAAAAAAACACAATTTCCTGTCAATATAACAATAAATAGGCTATTTATGCCTACTTAGACAAGACATCAGATTAAGAAAATAGTCAGTTTAATGACAGACTTTTGATCTATTTTTGCTTTCATGTGTCATCCTGGGAGTTCCCCTCGATTCTAACGACAGTAGTTTCAGCCGTCTCAATGCTAATATTTGTTGGATTTGTTTTTGTGACGGTCCTGTAAAATATGATGATATATGATTTATTATTTGGCTGTTTTTGCGCCATATTTTAGACCAGGGGTCTCCAACGTGGTGCCCACCGCACCAGATAGCCCGCACAGAGTCCATGAGGGGCCCGCCAAAGCACATTCTATTAGTCTCAATTGTGATATTTATTTATTTATTACATATGTTTTATATTAGCTTGGCTTGGATGTTACTTTTTTGTCAACAAAAAAGTTTGGATTAGACTATATCAAAAAGTAGCCCTCCAGATTGTTTTATCCATTGTGGTAGCCCTTGCCCACAAAAAGGTTGGAGACCCCTGTTTTAGACTATTTGTAATCATGGGGGGGTAAATTTTGTCCCCACCGCGGATAAAAAAAATTAATCATCAGAGACGGGTACATAAAGACAAGAGGAGGGGATAATCTCCACCATACCCCCCAGCAAATCGCACCCTGCATTCATCTATTAAACCCATGAGTCTCTAGACAGCAGCTGTGATGTTTTTATTATATGTAACACTTTCACTGTATGATAATAAGTGTGTTAGTGGTGATATATAACCAGTCACCTGACTGACAAACCTGCGTCTGTATGTGTGAGTTTACTTTAACTCTTTCTGCGCCATTGTTTTTTTTTTTTTAGTTGCCAGCCAGCGCCAGCATTTCATGATTTTCACAAAAGTTTAATGCCTTCCAGAAAAATATTCTTCTTTAAATATATAAACATACAATATATCAAATGAAAGAACAGACCTTCTGCTTTCCAACAAACAAACAAAAAAAAGTTTCATCCTACCTTCATTAGTTCTTTTTTTTATCACCTCTCAAATATAGGTAAGGTTCTTCAAAACACAAAATTTTGAGCAAAAAGCTGAGATAATTGCATTTTTGTGAATGACTTTTGATAGAGATCAGATTCAGAGCGATCCTCAAAACTTACACGGACATACAGCTGTTTGCCCTAGGGCGAAACGTCCAGGTTTTATAAGTTTCGGAAGATGCCACGGAAAAGCCGGAAATACTCATCATTGGCAGGGAAGCGTTTTCTATATATGAATATCAGATGATGTCAATCGCGTACGTCACTCACTTCTCAAACTCATCTGCCGCCATCTTGAGTACCTGATTCGGTAAAATCACAAATACGTCAGTCTATGTGTTTCTGTACTTTGTTTTACATCAAATATTCAATCAACAATCATAAACTTTGCATTATTTGAAAGCTTAAACATTCAAGATTCATGTTCTGAGCTTGTTTTTGCCATCAATACACTGGAGTGAAATAGATTCAATGAAATGCAGACGGACCGCATATTAATATAAATGTCGGTACTCACATATCTGGCCATATGGTTCTGATCATTTTTGACATATCCAAAAAACTTCAGCATACATTGCAACTTAAGGGTCCACTCTTGAAAATGCATCCCACATTTTAATCCAAAACAACGAAAAATATGGAAAAATCCCACAAGATCCTCCTTTGTTTACATGCGCGCTTACGATCATGTTTCACGATCACTAAAAAAGCATCTCTTTCTGATTCGTTAAACTGTTTCTATAAATATTCCACCTTATTTTTCTGTTTTGTCCAATCAGATAAGGTTTGAGAACTTAAAATGTCCTGGATGCGCACATTGGGTAAACGAGGTGTCATTTTGTGCATCTTTGCTTTTGACTGGATGAAGCCAAAATGAAGCCAGCCATTGCCTATCCAGCAAAGTTTTGATTGATGGGGGTAGTAACCAATCATGAAACGATTACAAGGATTCAACTTGCTTCAGTAAAATCAACATCTGCGCAAATCTGCGCTTACATATGCCGATACATGCATGCGCACCCGAATGTTTTGTTTTGGTAGCATAGCGTGCCGGCTTACCTCTCACAGAGCCATTGAAAACCTCTCCAGAGGTTAGATATAATCTCCATTGTGGATCGTCGGCTGCAGATTACTTTTTTGTGTTGAGAGTGTTTTGGAAAAGGTGATAAGGAGCACGAGGTGCAAAAATACCAGACTGTATAAAAATGAAATTGCGTTGCAGAGTTGGGCCGGACTGTGGAGCTGCGCTCAGATAAAGTAAGTTTGTATTTTTATGTTCATCATATATTTACAGTTTTTTTCCATCAGTTTTTGATTATAAAAATAACAGTGGAGATGACTAAGACACGAGACACATGGGCTCATTTTTCTATGACATGACATGTAAATGCATCATATTTATGGCTATATGAATCTAATGCATAAAATATACAAACTAAAAACAAGAAAATAAGATATGTGGCAGAAAATATGCTGTAAATCGTAGCAAGCTAGCTATAGACAGTACTCGATAGGTACTCAAGATGGCGGCAGGCAACTGGAATGACGTATAAGGTCACATGACTGATAATCATGTATAATTGACGAGTTAACTCGTCAATGGCGGGGAATGCGTTAAGGACAAAACCTGTTGCCAGATACGAGCTGAACTTGATAAAACCTCTAATACACGTTAACACATGTCTCTGAATCACAAATATTACCTGTGAAAATGTATCATAGTTCATAATCTGATACATCTTTTGTGCAGCATCGTAACTCTTCTTCAAAAAATCTTATAAACAATCATTTATAATCTAATTCAGCAGTTTCCAGAAAGCTTTGTTTTGGTGTACAGGTTTCAATAGATGCATTGCTTTAATAAACAAAGGACTGATGGAAAAGCATTAAAAGAAATGTTCACCTGAAAATAAACATTCGATCACTGTTCATTTCCAATATGAATCAGTTTGAATGAAAAGATAAATAAAGTCACCTGTCTGATACCACACAAAAAATATTTTCAACAGATATTTGCCAGACATCTCACTCGTCTCTTGAGCTCAAAACTCATTCTTGTTTGCATCCAGTTCAAATCATTCAAATTAATTTTATTGCGATCTGTCACAAGACCTTTAGGAACCAAACACGCTTGAGATTTTTCATAAAACACGGCAGAAAAAAATCTGCAAAGATCCATAAAACCATTCTTATACGAAAACCAGCATTTACATGACCAAGGATTTATGGAAAAATTATTTTGTCCATGCTTTAAATATGAGTCCTACTGATGTTTAACCTGACACAACACGTCCTGAGGTGGATGCTTGTGCACAGGCACCAAAGAGACCTGAAAGGTATTTTTGAAAGTTCATCAAAGCTGTCGTACACATTAAGAAGTATCTTAAAGGGACTTTTCACTTTTTAAAAAAATATGCTAATTTTCCAGCTCTCCTAAAGTTAAACATTTGATTTTTAACGTTATGGAATCAATTCAGCTGATTTCCGGCTCTGGCGCTAGCACTTTTAGCATAGCTTAGCACAATTAATTGAATCTGATTAGACCATTAGCATTGCGCTCAAAAATAACCAAAGAGTTTCGATATTTTCCTATTTAACTCTTCTGTAGTTACACTGTGTACTAAGACCTAAAATTAAAGTTGCGATTTTCTAGGCAGATATAGCTAGGAACTATACTAAGGTGACCAGACGTCCGCGTTTTCCGGGGACAGTCCCGTTTTCCGTTCTGTCCCCGACTGGAGCTGTCCCCGGAAATGTCCCCGTTTTACAGCACGTCCAGCAAATACACAAAAAAAACCCCGATCAACATGTAGTCTTTGTAGAACCAGACCGGAGCAGTCATGTAATGATTATTTTCACCAGTAGAGGGAACCGCGAGCTACACTGATTTTTTTGTTGCACGCCACTGATTTAGCGAAGAAGAATTTACTACGAGACACACGAGAAAGCGTCATCAAGTTATCATCAATCAAGATGTGACAACAGTCAAAGTTATCGGGGTTAAGGTACTAACTACTCATGTTTAATTAAATATGTTTACATTTTGTATTATTTCCTCTGTTTTTAACATTTACAATGCTATGTAATCAGCTGAAGTACCTTAGAAGTAATTTCATGTCATGTCATATATGTGCACTGAATAAAAAAGGGAAAAATAGATTTAGGCTACAAAATTGTTCAATTAATTAAATTAGAAACACTAAAAAAATTACTTTCTTACTAAGTATTTTTCTCTTGTTTTTAGTACAAATATTCAAAAATTCTTAAAACAGGATTAATTTCCTTGATAAGCAAAATGCCCTAAGAAAATAAGTAGTTTTTAGACCAAAATATTTAATTCGCAAAAATAAGCAAAAAATCTTACCCCACTGGCAGATTTTTTTGCTTGTTTTAAGCACAAATTCACTCCAGTTTAATATTTTTTGTCTTAAAACTAGATTTTTTTTCTTAGAGGATTTTACTTATGAAGAAAATGCATCTTGATTTAAGATTTTTTTTGGATATTTGTAATGAAAACAAGACAGAAATACTAAGTAAGAAAGTCATTTTTGCAAAAAAAAAAGTTTTGTCCCCATTTTTTTATTTATAGATAACAACAAATGAGATTTTAATGATATCTTGACCATTGAAATTTGAACAAGTAAATGGCTCCGGTTGTCATAAAAAAATCTGGTCACCTTAAACTATACTCTCAAAGAAATTAGTCCCCTTAGTAACTTTCAATGGCAGGGGACTGTTTTCGGGCGGTGCGTGGTGTCGCTGCGCCTGCTGCAGCCATGTTACAGCAGCAAAGTCCTTGATTTTTACACCAGAATGAGAGTATAGTTCCTCATCTGCCTAGAAAATCACAACTTTTAATGTCTTAGTACACATTGTAACTACAGAAGAGTCAAGTTTTAAATTGGAAAAATGTGGAAACTCTTTGGTTGTTTTTTGGCGCGATGCTAATGGTCTAATCAGATTCAATGGATAATGCTGAGCTGTGCTGGGAGTGCTAGCGCCGGACCCGCAGATCGGCTGAATGGATTCCAAATCTGTAAAAATCAACTGTTTAACTCTGGGGGAGCTGGAAAATTAGTATATTTTCAAAAAAGTGGAATGTCCCTTTAAAGAGATAGCTCACCATAAAATGATCATTCTGTAATCATTTACGCGCCCTCATGTTGTTTTTAAACATGTATGTGTTGCACACAAAAGAAGCTATTTTGATAAATGTTGGTAATCACACAGTCGCAGTACCCATTGACTTCTATAGTAGGAAAAACAAATACTATGGAAGTCAATGGGTACTGTCAACTGTGTGCCTGCCATCGTCAATCAAAACAGCTTCTTTTCTGTTTAACAGAATATAGAAACAGGTTTAAACAACATGGGGTTCAGTATTTTTGTTTTTTGGGTGTACTGTCTCTTTAAATACAGGTCATGAGTCATATGAAGTGCTTTTTTTATACTTTTTGCAGACAAAACGGATCAGAGTGCAAAACCTCTTTGTTCCTCAAAAGCAACGTTACAGCTTTAAAAGAACTTTGAAGTAGTGATGAAAGTCAATGCTGACAGATGTGTGAATGGTTAAATAAAGTCTCCTACACAATCACACATAAAACGCATGAAGAAATAATCTCACGTAAAGATCAGTCAAACGTTTAGACGTGCATACTTATTCATACAAATGCATGTATTGAAGTGGAGCAACTAAAATTCAAAACTCTCATCTTTAAAGCATAAAGCAATCATGCACCTGTTGCCTGTTACAGCCCTGCACACTCTGGTCATTCTCATTCAGATCATGAGGTGCATTCTGGGATACTTTCTAAACAGTATAAGAAATTCATGCACAAGGGATTTTTGTCTTCGAAAACCAAAGGTTTTTTTATGAGCAACAAATTCAGTCAAGCGTGTCCAGACTTCAAACTGTCAGCGTATACGCTTCCTTCCTATAAGTGCATGTACAGTATAATCAAAATGTGATTACAGTAAAAACGTGTCGTAAAAACTTACCATGATCAGAGAATACACAACACGATTCCTCCGCGTCCACCTGTCTCTCTCTCTCACTCTAACACTGCATCTCTCTCTCTCTCTCTCTCTCTCTCTCTCTCTCTCTCTCTCTCTCTCTCTCTCTCTCTCTCTCTCAGACTTCCGTATGGTTATGTGATCACGACTGCATCACTACAGTTTCCTGTGCCTCTCATTCACTGCGTAAAGTTGGCTTTTGCGCTTTCTGATGTGCGTGGGGGGACGCAAACGCTTCAGGTTCAGTCGCAGGTAGACTCACGGTTGACATCAGGAAACTTAAAGGGACCGTCCCTTAGTAAAGTGAAAGTTCTGCCACCGCATATTCGCCCTCGATACGTTCAGAAACGTTATGACTTTATTCTTGCGTAGAGTAGAAAATGAGAAGTTAAGAAGACTCTCCCGGGTGTTGTTTTCCATACCACGAAAATCGAAAGGAAAAGATGCTATTAAAGTTCACCCAAAAATGAAAATGCTGTCATCATTTGCTCACCCCTCATGTTGTTCTAAACCTGTATGAGTTTCTTTCTTCTGTTGAAAAGAAAGGATGATATCTTCTTGATAAATGATAGTAAGCACACTGTAAGAACATTGACAAAATACTATGGAAGTGAATGGGTGACTTTAACTGTGTGTTGCGTTCAACAGAATCAGTATAAAGCTGACTGCACCCATTGACTTTCATGGTAGGAAAAAATACTATGGAAGTCAATGGATGCCCTTAACTCCCCCCCCCCATTGACGAGTTATCTTAAAGGAATATTCAATTTTCTTAAAAGAAAAATCCAGATAATTTACTCATCACCATGTCATTCAAAATGTTGATGTCTTTTTTTGTTCAGTCGAGAAGAAATTGTGTATTTTGACGGAAACATTGCAGGATTTTTCTCATTTTAATGGACTTTAATAGAGCCCAACAGTTTTTTTCAACGGCGTTTCAAAGGACAATAAACAATCCCAAACGAGGCATAAGGGTCTTATCTAGCGAAACGATTGTCATTTTTGACAAGAAAAATAAAAAAATATCCACTTTTAAAGCACAGCTTCTCGTCATGTAGATCCGGTCGTGATGCGCCAGCGTGACCCCACGCAATACGTCATGACGTCAAGAGGTCACAGAGGACAAACGCGAAACTCCGCCCCAGTGTTTACAAGTGTTGAGAAAGAGGAGCGTTCCGACGTTGTTGTATGTCAACTGATACTAATTAATGTCTTTGTGGCAGTTTATTGTTTAAAATGGTCCGCAAATGTGCGTTTATATTTGTAACACGTGACCTCCCTACGTCACTACGCATTACGTTAGGTCGCGCTGGACCGGACCTAGACGAAAAGTTGTGTGGTTTAAAAGAGCATATTTTTTTTTCTTGTCAAAAATGACAATCGTTTCGCTAGATAAGACCCTTATGCCTCGTTTGGGATCGTTTATAGACCTTTGAGACTCCGTTGAGGAGGCTGTTGGGTGTTGAGTTGAGTGTTGGATGTTGGGCTCTATTGAAGTCCATTCAAATGAGAAAAATCCTGCAATGTTTTCCTCAAAAAACATAATTTCTTCTCGACTGAACAAAGAAAGACATCAACATTTTGGATGACATGGTGGTGAGTAAATTATCTGGATTTTTCTTTTAAGAAAATGGAATATTCCTTTAAGAGAAAACATTTGCATAAAAAATTGTTCCTGATAAATGTTTATGTTAATCAGCAATACCGCGATTATCCACTAGCTGGCGAACTTACCCAATTTATGACAAAACTGAAGCCAAAACGTTATTTACTCATTTAAACTCTGTGTATGTTTTGATAATCGTTCTGAATCTATCTAAATTTCTTCACAAAAATGCTATTATTTCAGCTTTTTGCTAAAAAAAAGCTATTTTTAAGAAAGATAACGGCACCCATTGACTTCCATAGTTGGAAAAAATACTATGAAAGTCTATGGTGCCCTTCACATCATTTATAAAAACATCTTCTGGGTTCCCACAACTTAGTTAACTTCAAATTCAAGGACCTTTCAAGGACTTTCCAGCTCCAATACCCTAAAATTTAAGGACTAAATGTGGGGACACATTTCAAGTGAGAGCAAGGTTACATCGTGTTACCTTTTAAGATACATTGTTACAGTTCCCTTTTAATGGAACTCGCGCTGCGTCACTGCTGTGACACTTTGGAGACGCCTGTAAGTGCGTCTGAATGTGTATATCAAATTCAACCAATGGTGAGGCTTAATGACAAAGACAGGGTGATGCGGGAACCAGGAAGTATATCGCTATCTGAAATATTGCCAAAGATGGCGTTACAGGGACGCAGAAAGTATGGCAAGGGAGACGCAGCGTCTCGTTCCCTTCTCAGGGAACAACAGTTACATGTAACCCGAGACGTTTTCATGTGTCAAACACAACTATTCAAAAAAGCATTTTGGTATGAATCAACATTCACATACAGAAGATATAAGCATTTCAAGCGAACAGTTTAGCACGAGTGCTTAAAAAGTCTTTAAAGAATTTTTATGATATTATTCTACACTACACAGGGAATAATATGGATTTTTTCCAAAAAACGTATTGCATGAAATAGATTCAAGCACTTTCAATGACCTGTATCTATGTATGTATATTTTCAAAAACTTCCCAGGGCCTTGAATTTATTCCCTCAGATTCACAAACTTTCAAGTTTTTCAAAGACCCGAATCCTGCATCTTCTTTTGCGGTCGACAGAATAAAGAAACACATATAGGTGTAGAACAACATGAGGATGAATAAATGATGACACAATTTAGATTTTTGGGTGAACTCTCCCTGTTTTTATCATGAAGTTTTTATTTTGCGTGAAGTTTTATTTGATCTGCTGTTTTTTTATTGGAGCTCATGAACATTCAAACAAGTTGACAAAGACACAGTATACAAACTACAACAGTTTAGTAGTAGTAGTGTACAGTTGTGTTCCTTACAACTGAGATGAGGTTTGTTTTTGTGCGTATGCTTGTCTGTGTGTGTCTGTGTACTCACTACCGGTGCTTTGCGTTTCCGAGCGGGTCGTCCGACTCTCCGCGGCGGTGTTTCCATCACTTTATCTTCCTGTGTGATGTCACACGTTTCCTGTTCCACCTCTGGAGTCTAAAAAACACATCAGCATTACAACAAAACACATGCACACACTCTTTGCTTTCATTAATATCACTTAATGAATAGGACCATGTTCAAAAACATGAAAATCGTGTTTGGATTGAAACACCAATATGCATACTGCACAATAAACATTGCATGCTGCTTTTATATACTATGTGAAACAGTATGCAGTGTGCTGTGTTGTAAAAATAAGATATAATGTGATCCTGCCTGGGAAAACCCAGCTTTTCTATAAATCATCTGTGAAAATATAACCTTAATATGTTAAGGACATGTCAGACATTGAAATCAAACATTTGATGCAAATCTCATTATTAGATTGCAGAGACTTTAACCTGAATTTCACAGACAGGGTCACATAACTAATTTATACTGTAACAATGAGTTAACAATACACACAAACATTTTAGCCACAGAGACGTGTGTAGTGAAAACACAAACACAGATGCTCTGTTTGGCCACTGGGACCCAATCAGATTAGAGAGACAGCGGTTACTAAGGTGAAAGTACTGCTTAGCAACTGTCTCCAGGAGGTCATGATGCTGAACAGGATAATGAGGTCATTTTCCCTAGCAACCACCCTAGCACTCGAATGTCCAATAAGAGTATTCACTAGCCTCATAACATACAACCATGATACTGCAACACAGACATTGTGCATCTTTCTCTCTCTCTCTCTCTCTCTCTCTCTCTCTCTCTCTCTCTCTCTCTCTCTCTCTCTCTCTCTCTCTCATAAATTGTTCTGGCTTAACCTTTTAAGCTAAATGTAATTTACTCGGCTCTATCAGGTGAAGGGTCACCAAGGGAGTCTTTCTGTTAATAAAGAGTAAGTTACAATATGTTTGAGATTGTCTAACCTACATACAGTAACTAGATGTCATTAAATATTAACCACAAATCCATCGGATAAATGAAAAACAGCCAAACTATGATTTATAACAAAACATCAGAAATATTAAATAGAGCCTAAACCTCTTTCTCCCTTTAATTAACATCTATTTAAATGCCCCACCAGTCCCTAATGTTTGAAAAAACATAAATAATCAAGATATAAAGAGTTTGGTTCCAAAACGCAATAAATCCATTTTGACCAATTTCGGTAAAAACATGTTTTCTATACCAAGAAAGTGACAAGAGGAAACCACTAAAATAAAAAAAATAAACATTAATGGCATTAATCAAAACACTTACTTTGTCATATTAAGGACACTGTCATTGCTTGGGACGTCATCGCTGAACTTTTTTGACAGCGATCAGCTGTAAAATGTTTTGGTCCTGCTCGATTTTCGTTGGCTTTGCATAAAATAATGGAAAGTTTTTCATAAGATCCGCTGGGGTCAATGTGTTAGCATGACAAAAGCTTGATGCTGTCGTGTGAGAACAAGCAACAGCCGGCATTTTTTCGTCACCTGAGTGCCTCTCACCTAAATTATTCGATTTTGATGGCTTACGTTTCTTCCCCGCTATCAAAAGTATAATTTTGTTTTTGTTTGTTTGTTGATCACAAAGTAGATAAGGAAAACTAGGATTTTGTGTGTATTCAAAGCCCCGACCATATTGTTTACAATGCGTGGAATGGTGGGCTGTGATTTGTTGAGCAGATTTATTGCATTCTGCAGACTGACGTTTATCAGATTTTGGGGAAAAATTGAGAAAAGATGACAGAATAACAGATTTTGCATAAAATTAAGAATTTACTTTTTAATACTGACCTGATACAATACTGATTTTGGAGGCAACTAATCTTTTTTAAATGCCGTTTATCACGTTTTGGAACCAAACTCTTTATATTCAGGCGCTAGAGCTTGTGGGTAGTACTCACAGCATTTTTTACTGCATTTAACTTCACCACACTTGAAAAGTGAACATTTTTTCACGTTTATTTAAAGCGACACCATGTAGTTTTTCAACCTTCATAATAAATTTTCAAGACCCTTGTGATAGTACATCGATTTAAATAGGTTGAATGACATGTCTACCATAGCCTGACGGGATCTGTATCGCTTTTACTCGTACTTTAAAACTTAGGGTTTCGGGTAGTAACCAGAGCACAAAAAAAACCCTACAAAATTTGACTGCTTTACGGCATACGTCACTTCCTCAACACAATTTTTTAAACATGAATTTTGCTGGAGGCTACTTAAGGAGTGTAGAGAGCAACATCTATTATGTGACTCTGTGGCACCGTGTTAGTGTCACGGACCTATGACACGGACGGCCCGGGTTCAAATCCCCTTTAAGGCAAATTTTTATATAAACTCACGATCTTGATTCATAAATAAACGCGATCTTCTTTATAAATGACGGCAATTATCTTGAATATAGTTCCCTGTATTCAGATGCTGCATTCACGTGTTCACGTATTTACCTTTCTTTTACTGTCTATGTATTTACATTACAATCCAGGATGCTATAGCAGTCAAACTTGCTCAAACTCACACAGTGTAAAACCAAACCCTATTCATTCACCAATACCTATTCATTCACCAATCAGATCCGAGCGTTTCTCTCTTCTCTCTTCCTCATTTGCTGCGTTCCGCTGTCACTTGCGTGACGTATTACAAAGCAACAGACCTAAACATGGTTTACTTGGATTTGGAGCGACAACTTTCACACAAAAGAGAGCGAGGGAGAGAGGGATGATGCAACAATATTTGTTTCGAAAAAGGCAAGGAAATACTTCTGGTTGTTTCTCGGTTGGAAGGCTGCAGCCTCCGGAGGACAAATATGCAGGCTGCATGCGTCATCAAGCCTGGTTTATTAAGGTAAACTGAGCATTACATACGCAAGTCATAAGCGTACTGCAACAATTTACGATTAACTAAGTATAATAGTCCACTTTTTAATTGTTAATATTCTGAAATAAGACAGTCTTGATGACGTATGCAGCTTAGAAATACGACATCCGGAGGCTGCAACCTTCAGATTGAGAAATGGCTTCTGCCACGAGTTCCTCATCAGAAAGTTTCTCCCTGATGCCTCAAAATGTTGATCATTTAGCGTTTTAAATGTTTAGTTTTTAGTTTATTTTTAAGGTTGGCCAGTTCTTTTCCTTTGCGACAGTGCTGCGGCGCTTGTGGCCTCTAGGGGCCAAAAACGTCCGCGGTGTGCCTTTAATTTTAGTTGAAACACATTATATTTTACCATTGACTTTATTCATACTCAAGTTTACCTTAATTTAAATGTTTGTGTTAATTGTGCATTTTAAGCATTAAAGTCAAAAATATTCTTTCACAATCAAGGCTTTGAACCGTTTCACGGAACTAAAACGAAAACCAGAAACTTTTGATGTTTTGCCAGGAACAGAAACGAAACCAGAAACTTTCCAAAAATATATGTTCCGGAACAGAAACATTTATTTAAAATAATGGTAACCGGTTAATACCGTTTTTTTCCCGTTCTTTTCTGTTCAATAAGACTCTGTGACGTTCAAGAAATGCAAAGCTTGCCACCAGCAAGTAGCCTATACTCAAGCCCAAGTCTCAGTCATAAGAGGTAAATATTGTAGGCTAGCAAGTATCTCAAGATGTTTGTTTTTTTAATACTAATTAGTGGTGTAAGGGATCGCAGTTGATCCGTGATCTGTACAGATCACGACCCACGGTTCGGCTAGCATGTAATTCGCGGAAAAATACGCAAATTTAAATATAGAGTGAAAGTTGATCATTTGCACGTGTTTCAAAGTCTTGCAAATGTTAACACTTAAGTGATTTAAACAATTTAACCACGAAAAGGCGCTAAAGCGAGCAATTTTCTGTAAGTACAGACCCACATGCGGTTGAATGTGTCCTGTCAAAATCAAATGTGATCATCCCAATGCCCTTTAAAGATCAGAACTTTTGATGTATAAACTTGAAAGAGATTTGCGCTACTGTGTCTCATACTGTAGTCCATTAAAATTCATTTGGCGAATAAGGCAATGAAAAACAACGTAATTTTCACTTTATGTGGAGCTACTGTTTATGCTACATCTTCTTCCTGAAACGCCGTTTGGAATTCGTCCTCCGTCTGTGTGTGTGAGTGTTTAAGTGCACTCAAAAGTGCATACACGGAGAGACGCGTTTCAAAAAGCAAGCGAACCACAGTATTCTTTTTTTATATAAAAACATTTGTTTAAGTTGTTTGTCAATAAACGACATGGCAGAAATTGTCCTTGTCTTAATTCATGTATAATGCTGAAACAAATGTAGGCATGTCAGAATTACAGTTATGCCACTTACATAATGTAGCCTTTTCTAACCGGTTCAAGAACGTCAATTTTAGGGTTGAACTGAAAACCAGAAACGTTAAAATACTGTTTCTGTTTGGAACGAACCAATTGGGGAAAAAATCAAGTTCAAAGCCTTGTTCACAAGTACCGTCAAGTTTTTATATAAAGCTAAAAAGAATGAATACACACTAACCCTAACTGAAAATGAATTTAAAGAAATTTATTTGATGGATATTGTCCAAAGAGGACATTCACATTTAATCCTATTTAGCTAAATTTAGAACAAATATGTCCCCAAAGGTAAAGCCACGTTCCTCACCTAACCTTGTACACAAACACAGACACAGTGTAAACTCTTAACATTTATCATTCTGTCCTTCAGTGGGTCAGTAGAGATGTGAACAGCTACAGTATTCTCTTAACCTATTCAGTAATAATGACAACTAACTACTACAGTATACACAGTAATGTCCAAACATCTGATGACAATACAGATAATTATTATGATTTGCATTTCTCTAATTTCATTAGACTTAAACACATGTTTGATCAATTATGTAACATTTATTTTGGTATCCTCTTTTGCTTTTATGACAGCGTGTTCTCCAGCTGGCATCAACTTCACGAGTTTGTGCAAAACATGACGATCTGTTTTCTCAGCATGAATGTACCCATAAAACATTATGTGCGCTTCAGTTAAGCAAGCAAATGTGACCTTCAATATAATTCCTGTATATTGCAGTTAACAGTCAATGACACAAATTGGTCTAAATCAACCTGTCCTGGACTGCAATATTTAAGCTCATATTCATGAAATATATAGTATTATACAACAGTTCTTTCTGGTTCTCGAATCTGATTGGCTAAGAGCTATACGATATTGTGCTGATAACGGCACTGTAACCGCTTCACCTTTCGTATCATTCCGCCACCTAGTGAATGGAGGTTCTAAGCAGGTTCATCTCTGAATGGAAAAACACAGACGCGCCGTTTGAATCACTCTCCGTGTGTCTTATTAGTTTACTAGCTCATAAATAAGTCTGATCAGTCAAAGATCAGCGCTCTTGTATGTTACGTTAAAGTTAATGGGAGAAATGCCTTGTCACATCGTGTGGACGATTAACACTTGGAAAGAGGAATATAAACACTCGTTTTTTTCTGGAGCTATATCTTTTATCAGAACGCGAAAACACCGTGGAACTGCAGGTAAGCCCCGCAGCTTTTAAATGTGGACATTGATCATTTACTTTATCGTGACGTGACTATTAAAACATGTTATGAGATATCGCCACTGATATATTTATAAGCAGCATGCAAAAACATCTCTCTGACACTTTTTTGTATAGTACTGACAAGAACAAAGTTTAATAATAATAATCGAGTGCTCGTATCGCGTTAAGAATAAATGAGAAAGCAATAGTAACGTTACACAAGTATAGTTTTATTAACTTTTACCTCGCGCCAAAACAATAACAACATAAAAGACACTAAATATGAATAAAAAAAAACAAGTACTAGTTTGATCATGACACCAAATACTGCTGATTTGATCTCATTTTGATGATCATCATAAACAAACAAGGCCAACATGAGAGCCAGGGAATACCTTTCAGAGATGTAGCCCAGAGAGGGCGGTGGTCAGCGGGGCGAGTGAACACTGACGTCCGCTCAGTCTTTGGTTCTCATTCGTACCGAATCTCACTAAGCAAACGTTCAAACAGGCGCTATCTTTACTAATCGACTGCAGATTTAAATATAATACATATACATTCTCGACTGAACTAATCTTAAAACTACACTTTGTGACCAAGAAACAGTAATATAAAGTAACGGCTTTTCCGTCCATTGAGTTGTTATGAGCTTCAAAGCAGCCGAAAGTTTTACCTGTCATTCTGGCCGCCCTCAAATCCGTGGCGGAAGAAGTAGTTCTCAAACAAAGAGGCTTTTAAAATAACTCCGTTGTTGTTTTCTAGTTTTCGTTTTTCAAACGTGTGCCGTCGAACTGTTGTATAAAAGCAATATCGCTCTCGGAGTCGTGTGATATAGCTCTATATCATCACGGCTGTGATTGCCTCCGGCCTCGTGCCTCTGGCCTAATCACAGCCGTGATGATATAGAGCTATATCACACTCCTACTCGAGCGATATTGCTTAAACATTTATTATACTGTGAATATCACATTGCAGGACCCATAGACGTTTATGTGGGGCTAAATATAGTCAAGTATTCATACAGTGTGTTGTACATTACAGTATAATAGACTATTAGATCAGAACATCTGAGTAATGCAACATCATTTATCTGGCTTTGTCATCTTCAGACTATTTCTGTCATCGGCAGGTTATTTTGGGCCACTGCTGTTGCCAAGCAACCAGACTGGGCAGAGAAAAGGAGGTTCTCTAATGTAACCAGTCTGTTGGGTCCAGCATCTCTCTCTCTCTATCTCTCTCTCTTTCATTTATTCCTTTTCCTTTCTCTCATTCACTCACTCACTCACTAACTCACTCACTATCTTTCCTTTTCCTCTCTTATCTGTCCTCAAAAGTCTCTCTCTCTCTCTTTCTCACTCACTCACTTACTCTAGGGCTGGGATAAACGATTATTTTTTAAACGATTAATCTAGCAATTATTTTTTCGATGCATCGATTCATCTTATGATTCATTTTATCAGTCCGATTCAACTTCGATTCGATTCCTGATTATCTCCCCATTAATTAACTAAGAACAATTTATACAAAATAATGCATTCTTAGTCAGAGGTAGCATTCAATAAACCATTTGCAGTGCATACTGTGCAGTTTAGTACAGTGGTTCTCAAACTTTTTCCGCATGCGGCCCCCCTTGTGTACGAAGCATTCCTTCGCGGCCCCCCAAAGAAAATTTATGTCAAAAACTGTTCTAAAATTTATTTTTTAATTAAACAAAACACATTAAGTTATACAAAGTAGTGCTGTTGGCTGATAGCCTTATTTTTATTAGGTTTAATTACACAGAATTCATGATAAATGAATGTATTTTATAAAATGTCATAAAACTGGGGCCCCCTGGCACCATCTCGCGGCCCCCCTGGGGGCCCCAGACCCCAGTTTGAGAACAACTGGTTTAGTAACAGTATAAAAATCTCAAGTTCACATTACTTTATTTTACATGCATTTATGAGCAAAACCTCTTCAATGTGCCTTTTGATGGTCAGTGTAATTTTTATAACTTGATTTGTTTAATCCACATTGTTTTTAATAACAGATATAAACACAATTCTAGACTTAAGAAGCACATACATTATTAAATCTCTTTCTCTTACGTTTATTAAGATAGACGAGGACTCATTTACTGCTGGCCACAGTGTGTTTTAACAGATTTCATTGCTTTCTCTTAAATTGCTCAAAGTCATGACTGTTTAAAACACACTTGGCACCGGTGCGAAAACCGGTGTGGACTGGAACCACTCGCGTTGCTACTACTCTACGGTGCCGCTATTTTGGATCTGACGAATCAACGCGCATATTTTGTCCGAGCCCTAACTCTCATTTATCATTCTCTGACAACTGCTTCAGTCCAGTTTGCAGACATTTCTCATCGTTAATGTTAATCTGCAAGTAAATCCATCATTTTAAAGAGCTAAACCATAACTTCATGTTGCCATGACACGTGCGTCCTCACTATGAAACGCCCCCTACGGCATTGTTTCTGCATCTGGTTCACACTGAGGGCTTTCCATGTATCTTACAGCAATGTTACTAGGTCCTCTTTCCGGGAGCGATCCCAAAACATTTACGGGCGTGTTTGCGTTCACACAGAAGCTTGTCTGCCAATTTTACGAGTATTTTTTGGGACCAAAGTGCTGTGTGAATGAGGTTTTATTATTATCTCTCTGGGCCCTATTTTAACGATCTAAGCGCATTGTCTAAAGCGCACAACGCAACGTCTAAATGGGCGTGTCCGAATCCACTTTTGCTAATTTAACGACGGGAAAAATGGTTTTTGCGCTGAACGCATGGTCGAAAAGGGTAGGTCCTATTGTAATGGGAGTATTTTGGGCGTAACGTGCAGTAAACCAATGAGAGACTCAGCTCTCATCCCCTTTAAAAGCAAGTTGCGCTGGTGCTATGTCTAATCCCTATTTAGACGACGGACTTTGTAAACTGAAAAACTAAGCGGAGGTAGAAGATCCCCAGTTTAAGATTAATGTTAAATAATTGTGTTGTTTTTCACTTGTATTGAAATTGTTATTTTTTTATTAAAACCTTTAAAACCCGTTTTCTTTTAGTCATGGAAGTAAAAAGCAGGCTTATAGTTGCTTTAAATGTATGGCTATCCAATATCATCAAAACATAATTTACAAGTATCTAAGATAAGGTTTGTACTCTAAAAATACTTTATTTGTAACAAACAGGAGATAAAGAAATTACAAACGGCTCTCCTCACGTTTCAGCACTTTGGACAGCGTTTTTTTAGCAAAGAGTTTTTTTTAAGCATTACTTAAAATGTTTTTCATCTCACCATATCCACAGGTACAGAGTCATCATATACAATAAATCCGTGAGGTATATTAAAAAAAACATTTAAAAACAGATGCATTTGTTTAAAGCAAAGCTTTTATTTACTTACCAGGCTGCAGGTGAAGCTGCTCTTTGCGCATTCTAACGTCTCATAATAAGTCCTCAATTATGTCCAAGAGACTCAATAATAATATTTTACATTCAATCCTTTAATCTTTCATATTTAAAAGCATTTTTGTGCTGCTGGGCATTCATGTACTTTGTCATAAGCAAACCCGCGTTGTCCTCTCGTTTATAGGCGCATATTAATGCGCTCTTTAAATAACATAAAACACATTGCGCCATTGACTTTAGACTTTAGACCAGGTTTTTGTTGGTCAATGGCGTAGTCTATTTTAGTTGCCTCAAAATAGCAACGCGCCAACAATGCGCCTGAACACACCTCGTTTTTCAGACCAGAACGCCCATGGGCGCAAAGGGGGCGCAAATGCATTTGCTATTTAAACAACGCGGCGCTAAACGTGAAAATTAGGGTGGAAACTAGCGAAAGACACTTGCGTCGCGCATTGCGCTGCATTGCGCCGGGTGTAAGATAGAGCCCTCTATCTTTCTCACTCACTTTCTCTCTCTCTCTCTCTCTCTCTCTCTCTCTCTCTCTCTCTCTCTCTCTCTCTCTCTCTCTCTCTCTCTCTCTCTCTCTCTCTCTCTCTCTCTCTCTCTCTCTCTCTCTCTCTCTCTCTCTCTCTCTCTCTCTCTCTCTCTCTCACGCTCATTTCCCAGCTCTATCTCTCTCTTCTTCCTTCCTTCAGCAGTATTAAATTGTAGTCCAATGTCATCACAAATCCCAACAGCAGGGCCACACAGAATCCGTGCATGGAGGAAAACTTCCCTGTTGCGATTGTTTATAATATGTTTGTGCAATTTAAAATGACTGCATCTTGATGCAATAAGAGTCTAGAACTATCAGCTCCATCTAACGCATTTCACCATATTTGTGTCCATTTTGCAAAATTCTGCAGATATCCTCTCAAAAATCAAAGCAGATAACGTGAGACAAATTCCACAGATTCCGTCTGGGCCTGCCCATCTGTCCCTGCTCATCTGCTGGGACACGAAAGCACTTTCTTAAGTCAACATAAAAAGCCATTCACCATTTTAAATGTACATAGTTCAGAGTAAAACACAAAAACAAGTACAGAACGGGATCTTCGAACATTGAGCAAGTCTAGATTTATTATAAGCCTGCAGTGGATTGAAGTGGAGGAGTGCTGAACACCTCAAAATAAACGGGCATTCACTTTTAAAGCTGCATTGCCTACAATAAACAATACATAAGCAGCTAAACATGGCCTTGGTCAGGGGTTTTCAAACTTGGTATGATGGCAGGGACCCCCACATTTGATTTACCTTTGTAGAGGGACCCCTTTCCTAATTATATATCTATATATTCATATATGCATAAAGAAACATTTAGGGCCCTATCTTGCACCCAGTGCAATTGATTTTGTCAGTGACGCATGTATCATTCGTATTTTGCACCGGCGCACAGCGGGTTTTTCCCTCCACAGACCCACGTTGGCAAACTAGGGAGTGAACTTGCGCTCCCTGGGCGCAAAAAAGGAGCCGTGTTCCGGCGCAAACCATCCCTGATGCTATTTTGCAGTTTCAAAAAACAATTGCGCCACTGACCAAAAAAAATAGTCTAAAGGCAGATTCACCTCCCGTTACACGGCGTGCCCGATTTATGCTGGCAAGCTTGGGATTCCCCCGTCTCCTGACATCATTGTAGCGCTTGGCGCAACGATGGGGATGCCAGCTGATGAGACAATTGTGGCTTTTCCTCTCACACCTGTTTAACCGACGCTGATTTGGGCGGGTTTCTCCTATCCCCATACAAAACAACTTCTCTGTCTTTGACTGCTCTTACAAGAACGTGGGTCTCCTCGGCTGTGAACCGCTCCTGACGTGCGCCTGGTAAATCCGTCATTATAATAGCAACCCGCCATGGGACTTGCGCCCTTGCGTTTAAAGGGAATGTTGGATAGCGTTCTGATTGGTTTATTTGACGTTATGCCCAAACCACACCTATAATTAATGAACCTACTTCAGACCAACCCCTTATTGATTTGCGCCTGGAGCAAGACTTATTTCTCTGAATGGTGTGGTGCTCGCGGAGTTAATGCACTGGAGTAGTTGCGAATTAAACGCGTTATACACACACAAGACACACAAAAACACACACACACATACACACACACTAACCTATTTTAAACATCTGATTTAAAGTCTAATGCAGTACGGATGATCCGTAATATCTAAAACTGGCAATATTAGAGTGCACTATTTCATTTTTAAAAATCGACGTTATTTTGTGTATTTGGTATAATACAATGTGTTAGCGTGGTTTATGGTTAAAACACATTATTTTCCACATACCGTACATTTTTGTAGCTCCAGATATCCTGCCTTTCTCAAACACATAAATTTTGTACAAAACTCATCGATTTGAAAAGCTCTGTGTCTCTGATTGGCCAGCTAATCTGAACGTTGTAATTGGCCTAAATACCTCTGACGTCAGCCGGATATTTGACGCTCCGTACCATGTTTGAAAGATTCGCTTGCAATGCTGACAGAAGTTAACTGACAGGCTTTGAGTCCGAAGCGGGAGGAATTATGATAATGTCGGTCTTGTCTACATCACCAATCCCAGAAAGTAAACTGTTGCCTACAATCCGTGTGTTTGTTGTAGTCCAAGAACAGAGATTTACATTGGAGACAATAACTCTCGACATCGATTACTTTAGGGTTGTAACGGTATACCGGTATGGCGGTATACCTTGATATTAACTTTCGCGGTTATCATACCGTAAACATTTGCTTTTACACGGTTTTGGGGAAAAAATAAGCGGATCTGACCTGCGCTACTATGCACATGCAACTTCATTCGGCGTGACTGCTAAACTCCACTTGTTTATGTATAGTAGAGAAAATGTCAGAGCCAGAGACTACAAAATTTTAACTTCTATCCCCCACCAGAAAAAAAGTTAAAATCTACAGTATGGGAATACTTTGGGTATACAGAAAATGAATGCGCGGTTGTCCTTTAAGATGGATTTCCAGTTTGCAAGAAATGTGGACGAAGAGTGGCAACAAAAAGAGGCACTAAAGCCCATTAAAGTAATTTATATTACAGATCAATTTAAGTTGATTATAATTAGGCCCTATAATAAAAACTATACATTTCACTCACTATATGGCAATGTGAAAAAATGAATATATCCAGAGCAGCTCTGAGAGAATTTGTGTGGGTATTATATCATATTATTTAAAAGAATCAAATTAAAATTAGTAAAAAAAATTAAGAATCAAAGTTTATTTGTTTTAAAAGTTTGATATAATAAACCATATGTTCAACCCAAAACCCCTATCGGTTTTTTATTTATTTAAGGGTCTTTGTAGCTAATAATAATACTTAATAAAATAATAATAATAAGTGTTTAATACCGGCAACCCGCGAAACCGTGATAGTTTCTGAGACGATTATCATACCGTGGAAATCTCACACCATTACAACCCTACTTTGTACCTTTTGCATATCGTTAACAAATACTAATAAATACTTACACACCAAAGAAAATGTAAAATCGTGAATCGGACGATAAGTGCTCTTTAATAAATATTTACAAACACTTACATTCTTTTAACTTGTATCTCATTTTAAATGAGTTTTTTATACTTCACATGATATTCTACTGATTTTGTGTTTGTATATGTGTGTGTATATACATTTATGTCTGTGTGTGTATATATACACACACACACAATTCTAAATGGATCAAGAAAAATACTAGGATCAAATCGGGATGGGCCCATACGCAGAATTCAGGTATCGAAATCAGATTGGTAACGAAAAATGTGGTATCATCCCACCCCTAATTAAAAGTAAGTACAAGCTGTAACAGATTTCGATTTTCTATGCCAAAAAATTATCTCAAGTCATTGTTACAATATCAGCAAATAAAAACACCTCATCAGGGTTCACAAAGACATCTCATAAAACTCACATACACCTAACCCAGCTCATAATCGATTGCTAAAGATCAAGTAACTGATTTACCTGTTCAACAGACCACATTAGTGCAAAGTTACAGAAAACTAATGAAAACACAATGGTTAACCGGTTAACTCTAAAGATTATTCTGTCTGTCGTTTATGGCCTTCTATATCTTGATCTGTCTAAACTGACCTTCTCTCTGCAAGAAAACCTCTTGACCATCTACACAAGCCAAATCTCTCACAATATACAACACAAATCATTTATAGCTCTTGGCTTTCTGACATTAGTATAAGGTCAAGGCTTGCAAACTACTCTTGTCTAACAAAAAACATAGTAAACAAACTGTGATTTTTCAGGGCTCTGAATTAAACTTTACAGATCACTAACAGCCTGAGCAACTACGCTCTTACCCAACAGATTTATATTACAAGAAAAGCCATTCATGTGTAAGAAGAGCTGAGCGGGTAAATGGAGAGTTACTAGACCATTCAAACACACAGTTGTAACCTCAATGACACTACACAGCAGATCTTGACAGATTTCTAAGGTCAGTGGTATGTATGTACTTCACTACGCCCTTCTCCGAGTTAATGTTCATCTGTGTATTTAATGAGTTCACTTATCACTTGTGGTTAGCAGTTAAAGCATTTATTTTAAAGATTGACCATTTCGGATATGGAGGACCTTAGACTAACAGGATTTTATTAGTGTAGATGTGTTAGTTCAAGAAAGGGTACACATTATAGTACACATTATAGTCGCATTACCGTAGGCTACACTACAGTAAAATACCGCTATTATAGTGCTTAATTACAGCAATAACATTACATCACACATCCCACTATAGTTAAATACTACAGAATACATCTGTAAATATTATATAAATTACTATAATATACTAGATTATACTACAGTTGACTTCTAAAAATGCCAGCCTAAGCTGGATGTCTGGTTTTAGCTGGTCTCCCAGCCTGATTTTAGAGGGGTTGGGCTACTTTTTTAGCTCTTCAAACTGGAAAACCAGCACCATCTTGACTAGGCTCGAGGACCATCTTACACCAGCTACTTATATCATAAACCAGCTAAGACCGTGCTTAGCCTAGTCAAGCTGATGGGTCAGATAGTTTTCCAGCCTGATCAGCTAAAAAAGTGGCCAAAACCCCTCTTAAACCATGTTGGGAGTAAGCTAAACTTATAACGTGAAATATGGTGAAGTGTTTTCGTGAAAGAGACTGAAGGAGGAATAAACGTCACTCTTACCGTTTTCTTTGCCGCTGCGTCACAATCCAGATCGAGAGGCATGGTCAAATAAAAACTCACTACAGGCCTGATATCGATGCATTTAAAACCAACACAAACGAAATAAAAGACATCAAAATGTTGATGGACTTTTGTGGTAATGAAACGGATCCACCTTCAGACCATCAAATCCTTCACCCTGTGAAACCAAACACAAGAGTGACCGTATTAATATGACATTTATACAAACAAGTGTATGTTTTTAAAACATGAAAGTGTGTTTCTGCTAAAGTCCATCAGCACAACTGGAAACAACTACCAATGTTTTTCTTCATGTCTTTTATCAAATGAAATAAATAGGGCAATGATTCATTGAAAGTCTTACGATTTTAAGACAGTCAGTCGGTCAGTCAGTGAAAAAGACACCTTTTGCAACTTACGGCACTGATCAATGTTTAAAACATTGCAAGGACCACCTTCCTAACATGATAGTATCAATGCATAAAAATAATGGATGTGACATGAAAAATTATACAAAAATTATTTTTAAAAAATAATAATTTTTGGATTCATTCTATCAACTTCCAAAAATCATTTCTGTAAAATTCCTAATAAAAAATAATGCTTTTATTTTCATTTATTTACTGAAAATAGAAATAGAAAAAAATTGTCAAAATAACTAATAAGATTCAGATATTGAATAGGCTTACTGCAAAGAAAACAAGTTCAAATTCATTTTTAACGACACAATAATGTTTTAACATTTATTTTAACAATCCGTAAGTGAATATTTAATGGAATAACCCTGATTTTTAAATTACATCTTTCACGTGTCCTTTCATGCTCTCAGTAGTGTACATTGCTATTGTGTTAAGGTGACTTTGTCACTCCTGAGGTTCGCTGTTGGAAGTCCACAGACACTGGACTGAAATGATAATAATAGGCTACATGATTATAAAAGGCAAAACTAAAGTGCTCTATACATTTTTTCGGCGGCTATTTTAAAAATTATTTCTACTTCACAACACATGCAGTGCATTAAAATGCGTCTTTATGTGACGCATAAGCCAAACAACTAAAAGTATCTTGAACGTGAAAAAATGACGCAAATAGTGGGAAACCTCGTCTGACAAACAGTGGCTCTAGGGCTGTCACAATGATTAAATAATCGTCTCATCTTGATTGTTTCAGATCACCGCAATGATTGCACATCTCTTTAAAAAACACAAGGGGGAGCTGCAGCACGATACATTGCAAAGCCATAGCCATTCAATACAGTGGGAAAAAACAGCAGGTAAAGAAATACTGCAAAACTTTGATAAGCAGTATGAGCTGCCAGGTAAAACATACATTTCCAAAACAGCAATTCCAAATTTATGGAAGTAAAAGATGCTATACTTAAGAATCTGTAAGGAACTGCCACTACAGACATGTGTGGTCCAGTACTATTATGACCTTAGTAGGATCATGTGTGAAAATTATTTCGTGAACAAACAAAAAAAATGTGTAAATGTCAAAGCAATTAAACAGGCAATTATAATCGTCACAATTTATTAGTCAATTAACCGGCAGCCAGATTTCATAATCATGACAGCCCTAAGTGGCGCTACAGTAGGGAGTCACACAGAGGTGTGCCGCGGACAGCTATTGTAGAGGCCGCCAGTGTGTTCGACTTTTAAGTGTGGCACAACACGGACGTGATGTTTTCGACTTCCTTCTCATAGTGTTACTGCATCTGAATGAACATACTTTCTATCTGACGTGAATCACGTGACGTGATTGCTGTTGCGATATTCAAACATAAATGGGCTTTTAGATCATGCATCTTGAATGAGCGTTTTTAATTCATAAAAATTCATGAGAAAAATCTGATAAGAATATAACAACATTTATAAAAATCATTTGTCAGGAGTCTACCACTGCCCACGCAGCCCACTAGATGGTGCTCCAGTTGAGAGTTTTCATTTAAAGTGTGAGAGTACATTTTCAAATTTTGATTAAAGTTTATACGTTTATAAATTAAAAAAACGACCCACACGACTCGAGTAAATTATTTATAATGAACACTGCAATATTCCATATAAAAATATGTGTGTCAGTTTTGATTTCATGGGGACTTTAAAATGTTCAAGTGTTAATAAAATACAAAAATACACTCATCACGTGCTGGAGACAGGGTATTTTAAGGTCACAGAAAGACTAAGCGTAAAGAATTGAGGCAATAATGTAGAAAATCACGACTATATGAAGACACACGAGCGTGTTAAGTCTAGACAACCAGGACAGAAACCCAAGACACCTGTGACCTGACACAAATGTACGTGACGGTTTTCAAGACACCTTCAATGATACTCAATGACTTTTAATTATAATTCATGATACTTAACAGTCCACAAACACAGTGAATTGCAGTAATTAATGTGTTTTTAATTTTGTGATATTATAGGCCTACATTATACTTATATAGGTCAGAGAGAGATGTTTAAAAACCCAAAAATAAGCACCTATCAAAACAAGAATGCCGAACTACAGAATAAAAGTTTTACCAAGCATAAGCTATAATACACCAATATCATTTAATAATTAAAAAGGCCGCACACAATATAAATCTCTATATTAAACAGAACACTTCGTGCCTTCTGTTAAAATAAAACCTTATTAATTTAAAAGCTTTAATTCTCTCTTCACAGAGCACACTGACAGACTAAGCTGTGATAAAGTTATGGAGTTATTCATCAATATTCATTAATAAATCCTAAGGGTCATTTCCAACGCCGGGTGACACCGACTTCAACTAGATTTGTTCACATTCACACACATGCATCGCACTAATGCGCATTTAAACGTCATATAAACTCGTGCATGTAAATAAAAGCAAAACTCCTCATGTTGGATTTACAAAACGAACCTCTGCGCAGATCTAAATTCACCCTCTTCACCAGCACCACCATCAGCCTCAACATCCGCTGATCACGCGCATATGACTGTCAGGACCAGAGCAGTGTGTGTGTGTGTATATCTGTGGGATTTACCCGTTTCTCCATACAGACCCGGGCCTGAACCCTCCGGAGGTCGCGCGCACCCGTCTTCCCTCCGCGTCTCTTCCCGTCCTGACCCTCCCCGGCACCGGCCTGCTCCGCTCCGCCGTCTCGGGCTCACAGACGCCGCAGAGGCCCGTCAGCGCGAGGAGTTCGCGGGGTCCTAAAGACCCTTGGCGTTAGGAGGTAGTGACGTCACAGTCTCCACACGCACCAAACAGATCGATTAAATGTGTTATTATTAGGGTATTACGACCTTGCATTGATTTTTGATTAAGCATCATTGACTTGTTCGTCATTTTTATTGTCAAACAGTTTAGTTTTCACACTTAGTCACTCATTTTATCATTACACACTAGATCCAATTGTGGGAACACTTGATTTTACCCTGCTGAAAAAAACAATAAAAACCTTACTTAAAATTCTAATGGTTTCCATTAAAATACCAATAGGAACCATTGGCTTTTACCATTAAAACCACTACACTGTAGTGTGTTTTTTGGGCAATATTCCATTAGAACCAATACATAGAACCAATACATACCATTAGAGACCAACAAAAACCAATACACTGACTGTAGTGTGTTTTGGGCCGTATTCCATTAGAACCAATCAAAATCCCAATAAAACCATTTTTCTGTAAAAACAATGTAAAAATGTCTATAGCAAATCTACACCAAAAAATCCATTCACAATTCCAACATATCAAATTTACACTACAAAGTTTGAACTTAACAATAAATAATTACGTTTTTACAGTAAAAAAAAAGTAAAGATTTCTTAACAATCAATTAAATTGTAATCAAAGCCATAGCCTATATTTAAGAGCCATCATAAAGAAGTTTTAGGTCAGGTATTTTACACATGTGAATGTCTATTTTAAAGGTACACTCCACTTAAAAAAAGGCTAATTTTCCAGCTCCCCTGGGGTTAAACATTTGATTTTATCGTTTTGAAATCCATTTAGCTGATCTCCGGGTCTGGCGGTATCACTTTTAGCATAGCTTAGCATAATCCATCGAATCTGATTAGACCATTAGCATCACGCTCAAAAATGACCAAAGAGTTTCAATATTTTTCCTGTTTAAAACTTTACATTGTGTACTAATACCGACAGAAAATTAAAAGTTGTGATTTTCTAGGCCGATATGACTAGGAACTATACTCTCATTCTGGCGTAATAATCAGGGACTTTGCTGGTGTAACATGGGTGCCGCAGGCGCAATGATATTACACAACGCCCGAAAATAGTCCCCATGGTAACTTTCAACAGCTTTTAATTTTCCGTCGGTCTTAGTACACGATGTAACTACAGAAGAGTCAAATTTTAAATAGGAAAAATATCGAAACTTTGGTAATTTTTGAGCGTGATGCTAATGGTCTAATCAAATTTAATGGATTGTGCTAAGCTATGCTAAAAGTAGTAGCACCAGACCCGGAGATCGGCTTAATGGATTCCAAAACGGTAAAAATCAAATGTTTGGCTCTAGGGGACCTGGAAAATTAGCCTATTTTCAAAAAAAGTGGAGTGTCCCTTTAAAGGTGCAGTGTGTAATTTTTAAAAGGATCTCTTGACAGAAATGCTAAATAATATACAAAACGATATTATCATGGGTGTATAAAGACCTGTTAATAATGAACCATTATGTTTTTATTACCTTAGAATGAGACGTTTTTATCTCATACACAGAGGGTCCCCTTACGTGGAAGTTGCCATTTTGTGACGCCATGTTTCTACAGAAGCCCTTAACGGACAAACTTTTTTACTAATTTGTCTCCGTCGATGACATCTTTTTCTGGTGGCGGCTACCGTAGCTTCTCTATGCGTTTCAAAAGCGAGGGAAGAGCAGTGGAATGAGCCATTGGTTGCAATTCACAACCTCACCACTAGATGCCGCTAAAATTTACACACTGCACCTTTAAGCTCTTCTGCATAAGCAATTAGCTTAAATGTCACATGACATTTTTGAAAGAACTTCACATTTCAATTTCACCGAACCAGGGCCAGTCTTACCTTTTTCATGCTGAAAGGCCGTTGAGTTTAGACCATTCAGCAAAAAATCTCTAAGAAAAAAAACATGTAATTTATTTGGCATTATGGGTATTACGAGAGTTCAATGATATTCTTTATAGTACAGTATGGCAGAAGACCATCTAAATGCCATGATACATGAGTACAGTACTGAATGATTCCCATAATATATTATCATTTGATACCTTCGTAACATGGTACAACCACGGGCCTTTTCATTAGGGGGTGTGAGCTCTTCAAAAGGCCCAACAGAGAGATTAAAATAAAACTGTGAGATGAACGATGTCCTTGAATGACTCATTGCCTTCTGTTCAGAAATACTCACAGATTGTCCGGTCTGTTCATGCTGCTCTTATTAAAACTCCAAGCCTGTTCACTGTTTTGGGTTCACTTCTCACCGAAACAGGTGCCATGTAAATCTTAAAATCTGAACAAAACATGTCCACGAACAGTGATAGGGAGACCATTTGGACATATTTGCATACAGGCAGTGATTAGAGATGAAAGAATAAAGTGAGATCAAAATCAAAGTTTGTGGCTTACAGTCCTTGTTTTCAAACTTTGAGATTATGTATATACATATAAGCGTAGTCCTTTTATCAAGAATTCCCACTTTAATGTCAAATAAACCTTTGGTGTCCCCAGAGTATGTATGTTAAGTTTTAGCTCAAAATATCATATAATTTATTATAGCATGTTAAAATTGCCACAAAATGTGCCATCTTTGGGTGTGTCCTTAAAAAATGCAAATGAGTTGATCTCTGCACTAAATGGCAGTGCCGTGGTTGGATAGTGCAGATTAAGGGGTGATATTATTATAATAAGATCCCCTTCTGACATCACAAGGGGAGCCAAATTTTAATAATCTATTTTTATGTGCTTGCAGGTAATGGTTTATCAAAACTAAGTTAATTTTTTTCACATTTTGTAGGTTGATAGAAGCACCGGGGACCCAACTATAGCACTTAAACATTTAAAGGTGCAGTGTGTAATTTTAAGAAGGATCTTTTGACAGAAATGCAAAATAATATACAAAACTATATTATCAGGGGTGTATAAATACCTTTTTATAATTAGCTGTTATGTTTATTGCCTTAGAATGAGACGTTTTATCTACATACACAGAGGGTCCCCTTAAATGGAAGCCGCCATTTTGTGCAGCCATGTTTCTACAGAAGCCCTTAACAGACAAACTTTTTTACCAAGTTGTCTCCAACGATGACATGTTTGTCCGGTGGCGCCTACCGTAGCTTCTCTATATGTTTCAAAAGCAAGAGGTGAGCAGTGGACTGAGCCATTGGTTGCAATTCACAACCTCACCACTAAATGTCGCTAAAATTTACACACTGCACCTTTAAAGTCTGTGTAGTGATATTAAATGTGTTGCGAGTTTGTCACACCACAGTAAAATTTGTTATTAACCACCCAGCCAAATTTGAATGATAAAAATTGTTAAAGTAAATAAAATAAGTTATCAAAATCTGTGAAAAATAAGCAGCTTTCTTAGCTCTTAAAACACTGATCCCATTTCTCAATTTTTACAACCTGAATAGATGCTTGCGATTGTTTTAGGGGCAGAGACATGGTCATCAAGACACCAAGCATGGCCCCGCCCCTAGAATAATCCTTATCACATACGCGGCAAAAAAGTCCACAATTCAATCCTACAGTTCAAAGTGTTTCAGCAATATATTTCTTACAATTATTATGTATTTAGAAACAATTGAAATGACTTTACACGAGTGGCCGTGGTTTTGGCACAGACATCGGACACGCCCCCAACATCTTTTACAGATTTTAATAACTTATTTTATTTACTTGGTGTTTTTTTATCAATTATTTTTCTGTGGTGTGACAAACAACACATATTTAATATACACAGACTTTAAAGTCGGAATTCCTGATACATTTTTGTCTAAATAAATACATATATTCACATATTTATTTATACAGCTGTATATGCACTATATAATGCAAATCTGTAGTTCCTGAATGTATAACCCTACTATATTTTTCCCTCACGTTTGTCATATACGTGTTTATACCATAGGTTTATACGTATATGAACCCAGAACTAGTGTATAAAAAAAAACGTCTCGGTTCTGCATCCATGATTTTTTTATATAAGATGAAAATGTTATATGACAAAGAACAATATTCCTTTTTTTAGTTCTTATATAATTTATTCTGCACACAACAAACCAACACTTGAAATCACTGCATTTGCATGAGCAAAGCCTGTTTAGACTCTTCATTTCAGAGTTATATCTGTAAAATTAGCCTTTTCTTAAAAATACAATTGTTCAGTGGAGAGCGCAAACACTATGGCTACCAGCACCGTAATGATTTCAAAGAGTTTTCACAGAACAGCCACAGGAAGTGATGTCATTTAACCGAAGATAGAAGGCCAAAATCCCACGAATGGTTTGGCAGAAAAGCACAGAGGAAACACTGCAAGACTTTTTCATTTGTGGCAAGTTTTATCGGACTCTGTAAATGAAGGTTTTAACAACATCCCAACAATATAGAGGGGCAAACACACCACACACATGAACACACCCCTCGGAAAAAAAAAAAGACGTGCAGCAGGTCAGACATGAATCCAAATGTTTGTCTGCAAGAAATGCAGGTTCACAGATGATATCAGAGCTATAAACAGTGCTTCCAGAAAATCAACAAATTTCATGATAAGTGAAATTATCCAGTTCAGAGCACAGTACAAGATCAGCATCATTATCAAAGTACCGATTTAAAACTTACTTAAATATACATAAACTCTAAATCTGAATTTCAGATTTACAAAGCTGAAAATACCATCGACGGTTCGTAATGTACATTTACCATACTGCTCAAATCTTGTCTTCTGCATATAAATAAAAAGATTACAGTACAGAATTCCACACAATATTCTTTAACTTAGTCGTGCTTACAGCATTCATTAAGGCTGCGTCCCCCCAAACACCACAAACTTCCGTGACCACACCCACATCCAACAAACCACACCCACATACTTCATCCGGTCAATCAGCTCATCGCCTATTCCATTCCGTTCCTCTTCAGTCCATTCTGTCCAACTCCTCAACATATCAGAAATGTCTCTGGGTGCATCCGAAATTTATAAAGCTTTCAAACATCACTGAAATCAGCTACTAAAAATCAAACGCCGTTAAGTGAACAGCAGTTCTGCATCACAGATCTCAGAAAACTCTAACTACAAAACCAAACACTAAAACAACTAAATGTTTTCCTCCTCAAGCAATCCACAGGAAGCCGAGCTTCAGCCGAATCCCTGAGCTGCCCTCTGATTGGCTGAACCTGGATTCGGAGGATATCGTCATTGTGCCGTTTGAATAATGAATCCATGCATGAAATTATAAAGCGAGAAAATTCATAAAAAAACATGAAAATGAATTCAACAAGCCAAGAGCTTTCTCGACTAGATACTCACATGATTCTGTTTACGGTCGCTTATATGGGGTAACCTGAAAAAAATTAAAAATTTAAATTTTAGGCTTGAACCCTCATTTACATCTAAAACATGTTAAGGGAGACACGGCACATGAGAGATTTCTACATACAATTTAAAACACTAAAGTCCAATTTATAGTTCTGTGTCGCGTGTACGGCGTAGCCTAAAGGGGGTTACACACCGCACACCGTCGCGCCATGTATCTTAAAAAAAAACAACGTTATTTTCTAAGCATGTACACACACAGGTGCCGTCTAACAGTGGCTGTCCGCTGTGACTTTGGACACTGTTCAAATCTCTGCCGCCACAAAGCGACACTATTTTTAATTTGTATACAATTGCACAATTATGTCGATATCCAGATAAATGTCAAGAAATATTGTTGAGTCATCTCTAATTAAGTCATCTTTAACTAATAAAGAGAAAACGCTCCCTGAGGAGTTTCTACCTCAAATTCATATTTCCGCTATCCACTGGGTGGCGATCTTACCCAACTTAAACACTGACGCATTCATTTAACACTAAAAACACAGTGTTTTGATCAGGCTCTGAATCTGATCTCTTACAAAAGTTATTCACAAAAATTGAATTATCTCCAAAAATTTGAGAGGTGATAAGAGAACAAATGAAGGTAGGATGAAATGTTTTTTTTTTGATGTCATTTAAAAACAAATGTTCTGTTCTTTCATTTGATATTTCATTTGTTTGGCAGAAGGGTAATATTTGTACTTATATAATTACAACTTATTTGTGTTTTATTTTATGAAATCCCGCTAACGTTATGCATATGAACCGTTTTATAAAAGCAATAAGCCCCGCAAAGCAGTGGGGTCACAGTGCATTTTATGCTTTGCGTCGTGCCTAACAACGCCCCTTAGCTGTTATAAAATGCACTGGTAACCCACTGCTTCTTGGGGCTTATTGCTTTAATTTATCCCAAATTGTTAACGATTAACATAGGCTGCTAACGCATATTTTGCATCTTGAAGTAGATGCTATCTGACTAAGCTCGCGCTATTTAATGTGCACGTCCGGTGTGCGATTCCTGAGAGTTGTCCTACAAGCAACGCTGCATTTCTCGTCCGGTGTGCGACCCCGTTAAGCATAGACACATACCATACCATACAGTATAGCCTGGCGCACACCTCACCAAAAATGTAACAACACGTCAATTTTACATGGGCTGCAAACACTGTGATTGGTCCCCCCCTCAGGTAAAAAAATTATGCGTCGCTTTTCCTCATATGGATTTCCGCTTGCGACAAAAACAAAGATGGACCAAGTTGCGGGGCAACTGAAAGTCGCAACAAAAGTCACGGTTCCAGCAGCAACAACATAAACAAACGGCTTTGGCGGACTAAACGCAACTTCCGGTAAACTTCCGCATAGAATTAATAACAACAGAGTCCTTTATTAGTAGTTAATTTCTGATAACAAGGAAATAAATGAAAAGTAAATAACTAGTAAATCATTTTCGTATCATGTCTAACGAGTATCATTACATTACACTGTGCTAACGTTACTGTGTAAAATGAATGTATATAATGTTAGCTACATGTCCTTGAATTCTTGCCTGGCTGCCAAACCTCTCCGCACAGATGTGATCTCTGCTCGCCGTCTCCCCTCATCTTTAGCAAGCCAAAACATTTTATTTTCAACAAGGTATTTGTTTCAGAGATCAGTTTAGCCACTAGCCAGCCGGAAGTTCACTCGGTTCAGGCGCATAACCGCAACAACGCACATCAATGTTGGGGAAAAGTAATGCATTACAATATTAAGTTTCTTCCCAAAAAAAGTAACTAATTGTGTTACTTAGTTACTTTTCATGGAAAGTAATGCTTCCGGTACTTTTGTGTTACTTTATTATACTTGGCTGGGGCTTGATCTCATTCAGGCCTTGCACGTTTTTATGACGGAGAAGTCCTGCCTTTTAGAAATTGCACATTTCCATCACAAAAATATCAAGCTCTGGCCTGCCATCTCCGTTTCAAACTGTTCCCGCTCAGGCGCGCACGCATATAGTGCATAATTCTGTGTGACTACATTCAGTTTAATTCAGTACGTTGTGTGTTTTTTTTATCAAATTAAATAAACCAAAAAGTAACTCGCATTGCGTTTTTAAAAAGTAACTCAAATATTAATGTGTACATTTTTAAAGTAATGCGTTACTTTATTTGTTACTTCAGAGCGTTACCCCCAACACTGATGCACCTGCGTCCGATGAAACCGTCAATACACCAGTAACATGCCCGTTGACACTACTTAGTAGTGATCTGCACGTGTAATTGCAAGTTGACGCGAACAAACAACGCAGACGTATAAATGAAAACTTATGTGGAGGCTATGGTGTAGGTTTGACGCAGAACTATAAATCACCCTTTAGACATTCTTGGTATGGATAACTTTACGTCAAAAATCATCTTAACATCAAAGGTACTGAATAATCCTATTATTGCAAGATAATGTTTATACAACTGTGTGTAACTGTGTATATTATATTACAGAGATTTAAGCATAAGGATATTTTGCAGGAGTCACACCCTGAAACCATTCCAGGTGCAGCGATTTGTACCAAACTTCTGCTTTAATGTTTAATCTTAAACTTGCTAAGAAAGACCACGAGAGGCAGACCAATAAAACATGAGAGAGATTAATAAACTCGACTGTATAAAGGCAAAGAAGGAGCTCGATGATGAAGGCGTTCTGCTCATAAAAGTTCTGCGTTTAAGACTCGTCTAGTTAAAAAAACATCCGCCGTCCCCCACACTCGTAAACAGCATCCTCATTAATACTAACGAGTAATTAAGCATTAACAAGCCTCCTTAGACAAGCACACACACGCCAGACACACACACACCATAACCTGTAAAACATTACGAGCTTTCGTTGTAGACGACATGTGCTAGGATAATAAACCTCAGGAAATCACGGATGTAAAAAGAAAGACTTGAACAGATGCATTGTGGGTAATGTAGTTTTGAAGCCAGGTCTTATACCTCTCTCTTTACCATTTTGCAGTCTCTCGTCATACTCTGCTCCATCCTCCACTGAGAAATAAGAAAGACGACAAATAGACGAGACACAAGTTTAAATCTAGTTTGTTTCAAACAAGCCAAAATTTGGTGACACAACACAAACAATACACGATTAAACTGGCCATGACGTGCTCTCATACCCGAGTTCAGCTCTTTGACGAGTGATGACATTGTGTCCGTAATGGAGTCTGCTGCCACTAGCAGATCATTTCGCAGGTTTCTGCGAGCGCCTGCGGAAAGCAAACACAAAGAAATGCATTATGCCAATGCATTGTTTTAGAGCAGCTTCACATGAATGAAGAGGAAACCACAGAAAATGGGAAGATTATTAAATATACACTCAACTAAAGGATTATTAGGAACACCTGTTCAATTTCTCATTAATGCAATGGTGTAATGGTGTGGGGGATGTTTTCTTGGCACACTTTAGGCCCCTCATTGCCAATTGGGCATCGTTTAAATGCCACCGCCTACCTGAGCATTGTTTCTGACCATGTCTATCCCTTTATGACCACCATGTACTCATCCTCTGATGGCTACTTAATGCACCATGTCACAAAGCTCGAATCATTTCAAATTGGTTACTTGAACATGACAATGAGTTTACTGTACTAAAATGCCCCCCACAGTCACCAGATCTCAACCCAATAGAGCATCTTTGGGATGTGGTGGTACGGGAGCTTCGTGCCCTGGATGTGCATCCCACAAATCTCCATCAACTGCAAGATGCTATCCTATCAATATGAGCCAACATTTCTAAAGAATTGTTGAATCAATGCCATGTAGAATTAAGGCAGTTCTGAAGGCGAAAGGGGGGTCAAACACAGTATTAGTATGGTGTTCCTAATAATCCTTTAGGTGAGTGTATACAGTATATAGGGGAGTAGATATAATATTGTTGCAAATTTTACTGGCCTCTTAAACAAATTATAAAACTATATACTTTTACTTCTCTCTAAAATTGCTGTATGCTGAAATGATTGTTAATTAATTTAATTGTTGATTAAATATCTTGACTTAACTGATTCATCAGTATTTTCTCTTTTGATAAAATGTTCTACAGCTTATGCTTCTATCATTTTCATTTCTCATCATAGGCAACCTGAGTTAGGCTACTTATATTTACAGGTGCTGGTTATATTTGTTATGTTTTTTTTTCACTAATTCCATTCAAAAAGTGAAAATTGTAAAAGTATAATTAAAAGTATATTATATTCATTCATTACACACAGACTGATATATTTAAAATGTTTATTTCTTTTAATTTTGATGCTGACAACTATGGAAAATCTCAAATTCAGTATCTCAGAAAATTAGAATATTACTTAAGACCAATACAAAGACATCTAGAAATCTTTTAGAAATCTTGGCCAACTTAATTACTGCAGTTATGCGGCGTGGCATGGAGTCGATCAGTCTGTGGCACTGCTCAGGTGTTATGAGAGCCCAGCTGCTCTGAAAGTGGCCTTCAGTTCTTCTGCATTGTTGGGTCTGGCATATCGCATCTTCCTCTTCACAATACCCCAACACCCCAATTTTTAATGGGTTTTGTTTCACACTCCTCTCCAGGGTGCGGTTATCCCTATTGCTTGTACACATTTTTCTACCACATCTTTTCTTTCCCTTCGCCTCTCTATAAATGTGCTTGGACACAGAGCTCTGTGTACAGCCAGCCTGATCTTTTGCAATGACCTTTTGTGTCTTGCCCTCCTTATGCAAGGTGTCAGTGGCTGTCTTTTGGACAACGTTCAAGTCAGCAGTCTTCCCCATGATTGTCTAGCCTATAGAACTAGACTAAGACTATTTAAAGGCTTTTGCAGGTGTTTTTAGCTGATTACAGTGTGGCACCAGGTGTCTTCAATATTGAACCTTTTCACAAACAATATTCTAATTTTCTAAGATACTGAATTTGGGATTTTCCTTAGTTGTCAGTTATAATCATCAAAATTTAAAGAAATCCATTTTGAAATATATCAGTCTGTGTGTAATAAATTAATATAATATACACTTTTACTATTTGAATGGAATTGGTGAAATCAATCAACTTTTTGATGATATTTTAATTATATGACCAGCACCTGTATACCAAAGTGCGTCTCATAGTGACAATTGTAGCCTAATGATTTCCACCTGTCAAGTAATTTTTCGACACCTGAATAAGCCATAATGAAAGAAAACAACATTGAATCTTATGTTTTTCTATAGGGTCAGAAATGAGTTGGCTAACAAACTCACACCTGACATGAACGCCCTTCTTTCATGGATAACTTGCTTCTTTTTGTCTTTTTCTGGCTGACAGACCACTATCGAACAAACCCGTTTTTGATAATAAGGAACATGTGGGTGATTCTCACGAAACCATTGAAACATCACGGCACTAATGATTTTAGCTTTAAAATGTGTAATATAGTAACATTAAAAGCATCAGAATTAACACAATACTGTGTTCTACCTTGAAAAATTTGTGATTTCAACATAAGAATTTATAATTGTAAATTTTATCTCATTTTCTGCTGAAATTATCATTACCGCAATGTGTCCGGCTGTGTTTGAACATGCGTTATGTTGTAATTTAATCAAATTAACACAAAAATATTAAGAAAAAAAATAAATAGATGTTTTGCTAGACTACTTTAGATGACAGAAAAAATATTTACTGAATATTCATGTATAATAATAATGAAGAAAAATTAGGAAAATGATGTGTCCATGCCTGATGTTCTCATCCTCCGCAACACTTTTTGAGAACAGTTTAAGCACACATACAGAATTTTAATAAAGTTTGATTTTGAGTGACCAAGCACATGGACCAGTTACTTCAAGATGGCTACCAGGTAAGATCATTTTTTTACAGTTAATTATTGTCTTGTCAGAATGCTTACACAACATTTTGATTATCATTACCGCAACAGATGCTTATTAAATGTTAATTTAATTAATAGAAGCATAATACTTTGATTTTAAATGCATGTGCAGAATCTCCAAATTATGTTCTTTCAGGTTTGTCATGTAATTTTGAAAATATGTCAGTGTCGATGTTTTCTGACTGTTGCGGTAATGAGATTTTTAGGACTAATTTTTTTTAATTATGCTACAAAAAGTGTTAAATGATAAGTAAAAGTTTTTAAATTAATGTTCCCATTTACTCCAGACTTTGTTTTTCAATGTCTGGTGGGAAAAAAAAAGTAAATTTAAGCAATTTTTACATTTTCATGCTTGACATTTTTAAAACCAAGTTTTCGTGAGAATCACCCATGTACTGTCACTGGAATCCCGACTCAGAGGTCACTTGATGTTTAGGGCCCGCAGTGCTTGCTGGGACTTTGTATCATCGCGCGGGCCGGATTCAAATGTGCAGCGGTCCTTCTATTTTACACATGTGCTCTATAGGATTGCTGTGAAGAACCTTCAAAACACATTTATTTATAAGTATATATAAACTTCCACGTTTGCCTATAATATACGTCAACCCTGCGGCACTCTATAACAATACACAAAGCGTGTAAAACAACGCAATGAAAAAATACGGTATAGATGGATAAATGGAAACTAAAACTCCATGATATTCCATCACTTGGACAAAAAATATAAATTTCAATGACTTTCAATGTCTGGTATGTACTTTTTAAAATTCCGTGATATTCCAGAAATTCCATGACCCGTGGGAACCAGAGATTAAACTTGACATGCCTTTCCATCTTACATGGAAATGGCCTTTAAAAAAACTATCTTGGTTACGGAGATCAAATAAGGCATTTCTCTTTTCAGTTGCCTGAGATGCACATTTATATTATCTCCATTCTGACTCACAGTCTCCAATGTTTTAAAGTATGTTACTGGATAATGTAATCTCTTAAAATAAAAGCCCTTTTAAATAAAAGACTTTGTAATGACACTTTATTTCAGTTCACATGTTCTTTGTCTAAAATATTTCACAGCAATTCCAACCGGACATTAAATGCAAAGTCAGGCAAGTAAAAAAGGATTGGTTTTCTCTATGTTGTCACTTTACCCTGAGCGAATGCTTCCTGAACATCTCCACCCACTCCAGAGAGAGAGTCCTGTGGACCGTGAGTGGGGGTGTGGCCTGGGTATACAGGGGTGGAGCCTGCAGACGTGGAGCGAACGGGCACTGGGACAGAACGAGGGGAGGCGTGACTTGGAGAAGAACCAGCGGCTTGAGCCTGAGAGAGAGAGAGAGAGAGAGAGAGAGAGAGAGAGAGAGAGAGAGAGAGAGAGAGACTTAATAAAGCAGATAAATGTAAAATCAATCTAAAAGCATTATGGGGGCAGTCATCATTGGCACTTTGCATACATCAATAGGTGTAAAGGTTTACATTAAGTCATAAGTGAATCAAATACAAATGTGATGTTTCTGGTGTGAAGCTTTAGCACAAATAAAAAAATGGAAACATGACATTTGTTTATGCAAAGATTTGTAACAGACACTACAATAAAGACATATACAGTAACACACACTTACTGCTTGTCTCTGCTCTTCGTCCTTCAGGACACAGATGAGATACAAAGGAAAGGAGAGTGTGAAAAACAGACAGAAAAAAATAAAGGACAAAAGATGAAAGAAGCAACTATTAGACAAGCTTTAATCGTAGAAGAAACGAGAACAGTTGGAAACAAGATCAAGTGTGTAAGGAAAAGACAACGCTCAAGGATGTGGCGCCCTCTGGTGGCACAGGCGTTACAATACACTTCAGAGCTGATGTGTGTGTGCGTGTGTGTGTGTTCTGGTACCTTCAGTAGTTTCATCAGTCCCTCCAGCTGCACCATCAGCTCTCGTCTGCTCTCCTGAAGTGATGACATTCTCTGCTCCAACTCATCCTTCCTCTGTCTGCAATACACACACAGCTACATTAATGTCTGTCTGTCCGTATTTGTGTCTCTGTGTGTAGCTGTATGTCTGTGAGTGTGTAGCAGTTTGGATTTCTGTGTCGCTGGCTGTATTTGTATGTGTTTGTAGATGTCTGTCTATTTACATGATGCTGTCTGTCTGTCTGCGAGTAGCTGTCTGTATGTGTAGTTTTCTGTTTCTCTGTGTGTATGTCGCTGTCTGTATGTGTATTTTTCTCTATGTGTGTAGCCGCTTGTCTGTCTGCATGTTACTGTTTCTGTCTGTCTGTGCAGTTCTCTTTCTGCGTGTAGCTGTCTGTCTTTCTGTCTGTGTAGGTATCAGTCTGTCTATTTGTTTGTTTGTGTGTAGCAGTCTGTCTGTCTGTGTAGCTGTTTGTCTGTCTGCGTGTTGCTGTGTCTGTCTGTCTGTGCGTGCGTGTGTAGCAGTCAGTCTGTCTGTCTGTCTGTGTAGTTCTCTTTCTGTGTGTAGCTGTCTGTCTTTCTGTCTGTGTGTGTGTGTGTCAGTGTGTCTGTCTGTTTGTGTAGCAGTCTGTCTGTCTGTCTGCGTGTTACTGTGTCTGTCTTTTGTCTTTGTGTGTAGCAGTCTGTTTGTCTGTTTAGCTGTTTGTCTGTCAGCGTGTTGCTATGTCTGTCTGTCTGTCTGTATCTATCAGTCTTTCTGTCTGTTTGTGTAGCAGTCTGTCTGTCTGTCAATCTGTTTGTGTAGCAGTCTCTCTGTCTGTCTGTCTGTTTGTGCAGCACTCTGTCTGTCTGTTTGTGTAGCTGTCTGTCTGTCAATCTGTTTGTGTAGCAGTCTCTCTGTCTGTCTGTCTGTTTGTGCAGCACTCTGTCTGTCTGTTTGTGTAGCTGTCTGTCTGTCTGTCTGCGTGTTACTGTGTCTGTCTTTTGTCTTTGTGTGTAGCAGTCTGTTTGTCTGTTTAGCTGTTTGTCTGTCAGCGTGTTGCTATGTCTGTCTGTCTGTCTGTATCTATCAGTCTTTCTGTCTGTTTGTGTAGCAGTCTGTCTGTCTGTCAATCTGTTTGTGTAGCAGTCTCTCTGTCTGTCTGTCTGTTTGTGCAGCACTCTGTCTGTCTGTTTGTGTAGCTGTCTGTCTGTCAATCTGTTTGTGTAGCAGTCTCTCTGTCTGTCTGTCTGTTTGTGCAGCACTCTGTCTGTCTGTTTGTGTAGCAGTCTGTCTGTCTGTCTGCGTGTTACTGTGTCTGTCTTTTGTCTTTGTGTGTAGCAGTCTGTTTGTCTGTTTAGCTGTTTGTCTGTCAGCGTGTTGCTATGTCTGTCTGTCTGTCTGTATCTATCAGTCTTTCTGTCTGTTTGTGTAGCAGTCTGTCTGTCTGTCAATCTGTTTGTGTAGCAGTCTCTCTGTCTGTCTGTCTGTTTGTGCAGCACTCTGTCTGTCTGTTTGTGTAGCTGTCTGTCTGTCAATCTGTTTGTGTAGCAGTCTCTCTGTCTGTCTGTCTGTTTGTGCAGCACTCTGTCTGTCTGTTTGTGTAGCTGTCTGTCTGTCAATCTGTTTGTGTAGCAGTCTGTCTGTCTGTCTGTTTGTGTAGCAGTCTGTCTGTCTGTCTGTTTGTGTAGCAGTCTGTCTGTTTGTGTAGCAGTCTGTCTGTCTGTCTGTTTGTGTAGCAGTCTGTCTGTCTGTCTGTTTGTGTAGCAGTCTGTCTGTCTGTCTGTTTGTGTAGCAGTCTGTCTGTCTGTCTGTCTGTGTAGCAGTCTGGCTGTCTGGCTGTTTCTGTAGCACTCTGTCTGTCTGTCTGTATCTATCAGTCTTTATGTCTGTTTGTGTAGCAGTCTGTCTGTCTGTCTGTCTGTCTGTTTGTTTGTGTAGCACTCTGGCTGTCTGTCTGTTTGTGTAGCACTCTGGCTGTCTGTCTGTATCTATCAGTCTGTCTGTCTGTTTGTGTAGCAGTCTGTCTGTCTGTCTGTCTGTTTGTGTAGCTGTCTGTCTGTCTGTATGTTTGTGTAGTAGTCTGTCTGTCTGTCTGTCTGTGTAGCACTCTGTCTGTCTGTCTGTTTGTGTAGCAGTCTGTCTGTTTGTGTAGCAGTCTGTCTGTCTGTCTGTTTGTGTAGCAGTCTGTCTGTCTGTCTATTTGTGTAGCAGTCTGTCTGTCTGTCTGTCTGTGTAGCAGTCTGGCTGTCTGGCTGTTTCTGTAGCACTCTGTCTGTCTGTATCTATCAGTCTTTATGTCTGTTTGTGTAGCAGTCTGTCTGTCTGTCTGTCTGTCTGTTTGTGTAGCACTCTGGCTGTCTGTCTGTTTGTGTAGCACTCTGTCTGTCTGTCTGTATCTATCAGTCTGTCTGTCTGTCTGTTTGTGTAGCAGTCTGTCTGTCTGTCTGTATCTATCAGTCTGTCTGTCTGTCTGTTTGTGTAGCAGTCTGTCTGTCTGGCTGTCTGTTTGTGTATCAGTCTGTCTGTCTGTGTAGCTGCCTGTCTGTCTCTGTGTTGCTGTGTCTGTCTGTTTGTTTGTGTGTGCGTGTGTGTGCATTGCAGTCTGTGTGTGTGTGTGTGTGTGTGTGTGTGTGTGCGTGTGTTTAGCAGTCTGTATATTTTTCTGTCTGTCTGTCTGTGTGTTCTCATCTGTCTGCCTGTCTGTCTATCTGTCTGTCTGTGTAGCTCCCTGTCTGTGTGTGTTGCTGTGTCTGTGTGTAGCAATCTGTCTGTCTGTGTGTTGCTGTCCGTCTGTAGTTGTCTGTCTTTGCTTAGCTATCTATTTGTGTATTTTGTTTCTTTGTGTGCAGCTGTCTGTGTGTGTTACCTGAGCTGTCTCAGTTCTGCCAGTAGGGTGGGGTTCTGTTGGACTCTCTCTGGGGTCTGCTGACATGCCTGTTCATGCTCCACATGTAAGCGCTGGATTTCCTGCAAAATCTCTCTGGAAACACACACACAGACACACACACACACACACACACACACACACACACACACACGAGTATTACAGGGGTTTACAAACACATACACAATATTGTCATAGGCCTTAACACAGAAGGCAGCGTTTAACATCAACAGCCTGTGCAGGTGTGTGTGTGTGTGTGTGTGTGTGTGTGTGTGTGTGTGTGTGTGTGTGTGTGTGTGTGTGTGTGTGTGTGTGTGTGTGTACCTGTTCTTGTTCTCCAGTTGCATGATAAGTTGTCTCTGCTGTTTGTTTGTGTCATAGCTGAAGTTTGCAGGACTCTGTCATTCAGAACAACACAATATGACATCATTGTAACTGTGTGTGTTTTGTGATTTGGATGTGATGTATGTCAGGGTTAATTGATCATAATTAATAAAAAGCTTTGGATTTTGTGTCTTTATTCAGATGTGTTGTGTGTGTGTTGTGTTTGTGTCTCACGGCAATGTTTCCGGCATCTGTGGAAAGACGAGCCGCGTAGCGAGCGATGAGTTTGTGTTCTTCATCTGTTCGGCTGGGACTATCCAATGCTCTACACACACACAGAGAAAATATTATTATTACACTTTAAAGACTTGAAATAACCTCAGCTGATAGCGCTGTAAACTCACCGCGGGCTTTGCTGTAGTTTATTCACATATGCTGAAATCAACGCATGTTCCTCATTCATACGCTGAGCTGCACTGAGAGTCGGCAGTCTACACGCACAGAAAAAAAGATCAAGAAGTGAATGAATAAATGTATTTGAATACTCTCATCTGTTCTTATCTGTTATAACTGATACAATTCATATCATTACATACAAATACAATGTTTTAAAACATTCATTCTTTCTCATTTTAGGCTCCTCTGAAATATGAAAATAGAAAAGATGTGCTCACCTCTTAGCAGGGGTGGAGCCAGCAGAAGGGGGCGGAGCCGATTCATTCATGTTTCCTATTGGACGCGCTGGACTGAATTAACAAACAAAACAGTCCGAATGTAACACAAATGTACACTCGCACACATTCAGACTAAATCAAACATGGCAGTGTTTATACTGAACCAAACACACACCGTTTATTATACAAATAAGTCGCTCATCTTTACAATACAAACATTTCCAAAACTTCCCAAATGGCCACAGACAGGAGAGCATATACAGTGTTTATATACAGGTTTTACTATACTTGGACCTCACTATTGATGATAATGTTCACAGGTCTGTGTGAGGATTCAGGGGATACAAAGCAATGAAGTCGATGAGATGTCCTCAGTTATGTTTGTTATGAGTCACTTACACTATATTGGACAGGTTGAGGGGTTTCTCTGGGTATTCTGGATAAATGGGGTGGGACGGCTCTCTGCTCGGCACGCAACCCAAAGATTTACTGATGGCTCGACCAAACTTCTTAGCAGGAGATTTCTGTAAACACACACACACACACACACACACACACACACACACACACACACACACACACACACATACATACATACATACATACAGCATGTGAGACCAAAACTAGTTTGTACTTTTATACCACTTTTAATTTGACAAACCCTAGTCATCCATTTATTTAACCCAAATACCACGAACTGCTTCCTCACAAAAATATAGTCACACTAGTTACGTTTCCATTATACTTCAAATTGGGCAACTTGAAATTGCGAATTAAAAAATACGGCCAATGGAAACACGTCAATTTCTTTTTTCACGTCAACATTTTTTACAATCGCAGGATGTGGTTTTTCAGGCAATTCAATTTTTCCATTTAAAGGTTACCTGATGTGCGTAAAAATTTTGTGATATTTTCTAAACATCGATAAAAAACTTTAGCAAAATGTCAGTAACAGATGAAGAGTTTAGTTCCAAAATGCGATAAACGCCATTTTTAAAAAAATAGTTACCGCCAAAATCAGTATTGTATCAGGTCAGTATTAAAAAGTAAATTTTTAATTTTACGCAAAATCCAATATCCGCCGTGTTATTCTGTCATAATTTCTCAGTTTTTATAATAAATCTTTGAAAATCAAATTTTGGATTTGAATTTTTTATGTTTATATAACTTAAAGATGCTATGTGAACGTTTGTAACAGAAAATAGTGGTTTTCATCTTGTGACTTTTTGGTAAAGACCGTTTCATTGGACGCACATGCGATGATGCGATTACGCGCCTGGTCCAAATTTTAATTCTGGTTTCAGATGGTTTAATGGTCTGACTAGTTGCTGAAACTGAACTTTTAAACAAACACCTTGTCGAAAAAACACATGTTTTGGTTTCCTAGGTAATCTATGTGTTGTTTGTTTTGCTTGTTATATAAGTAAACTACTTTAAAAGGACTTTACCGGAAGTTACGTGTTGACCACGAAAGCCGCTTGTTTATGTTGTTAGTGCTGAAACCGTCTATAGAAAACAAGTTTTTGCCAAAATTAGTCAAAATGTATTTATTGTGTTTTGGAACCAAACTCTACAGATGTTATGCGAATAAAACAACTTTTCCTCTCGCAATAATTCACACAATCATTCTTTAAAGATGCAAAAGTGTATGCGATTCTTTGATTAAAAATTATGGCTTGAGCATTGGCTGCGATATACGTAAACCTACATCCGTTGTCAAGATTGTTTTTAAACTTATTACGAAAGGAAAAATAACCTTTTAGTCGCATAACATCTGTTACTGGAAATGTTGACATTTTGCAAATGTTTTCTATCGATGTTTAGAAAATAGCGCAAAAGTTTTACGCATATCTGTAATGGAAACCAGGCTACTGTTTTTATCTATTGTACTGTATATCCTATTAGGGCTGGTAAATAATATTGTTTTTATAATGCATCGTGATGCTAATGTGAACGATTAGCATCACGCTAACAAATAACCAAAGGTTTCGATATTTTTCCTATTTAAAACTTGACTCTCTGTAGTTATATCGTGTACTAAGACCGACTGAAAATAAAAAGTTGTGATTTTCTAGGCTAGGAACTATACTCTCATTCTGGTGTAATAATCAAGGACTTTGCTGCCGTAACATGGCTGCAGCAGGCGTAGTGATATTACGCACTGCCCGAAAATAGTCCTCTGCTATTGAAAGATACCAAGAGGACTTTTTTCAGGCAGTGCGTAATATAACTACAGAAGAGTCAAGTTTTAAATAGGAAAAATATCGAAAGTCTGGTTGTTTTTTAGCGCAATGCTAATGGTCTAATCAGATTCAATGGATTATGCTAAGCTATGTTAAAAGTGCTAGCGCCAGACCCGGAGATCAGCTGAATGGATTCCAAAACAGTAAAAACCAAATGTCTAACTCTAGGGGAGCTGGAAAATTAGCATATTTTCAAAAAAGTGGAGTGTCCCTTTCACATAAAAATACATACATATAATAGAAATGAAATAAGCACAAGTTTTTGGAAGAAGAAACCAAGAACCTAACATTCTCAGTAGACTTAAGGGACAAAATTCATACGAAATGATTATGACATTATCGATTTAACTGAAGGTTAATGAACACAGATCGTTACCCAGGATGAATGTTCCTTCATCTGGTGTTGGTTATTGTGGTTTCCGCTGGCGTGACCTCGCCAAAAACAGTGCTGACAAAGCTGATAGTTAAAACACTGCTGACAGCGATAGCGAAATCCCGTCATGCCCTCCGAGCGACAGTAAGAGCATCCCACCGGATGATAGACTAAGACAGAGAGAATGAATATTAAGTAAGGAATAATTGACGACGGGCCATTGAATTATAAGAAAATAATGCACACCAAGGTGGTAATGCGGCACGACGCGAAGCGGGTGTGCATTATTTTCAAATAATTCAAAGGATCGGAGTAAATTATTCTGCTTATACCACAAACATTGCTCTGGTGCCTATTTTTAAGACATTTGAAAAATTAGGTGTGCGGTTTACAGAAAAATAATCAACACCCATAGAACATTTCTCAGCCAATCAGAATACAGCATTCAACAGACCCGTGGTATAACTCTGAATAACTTAAATAACCAGGCAGATAATATTCAGTGTAGTTACCGTTCTCAACATTAGACAGACGATGCATTAAAGGAAGCCAGATGACACACTGAGGAGGAGGATCTGACATCACACAGTCCAGAAACATGTTCAACATCACTTTCTTCTAATAAACACACAAACATATAAAGAATTAATCAATTGTAACACATTACTCTACCAACTAAGCTACAGGAACATCAACATCTAACCTTAAATGTGAGCATTAACTATTTCTGGGCTAGCAACCACCACTACACCAAAATGGAAAATGTAAGAAATATGTTATAAATAGTTACTTGTTGAGGGAAACAGGATCTGGCAAAGTGATCCATGTAGCCAAACGACGGCCCCTCGAACACAGCGGCGGGTAACTTTAGTGCCTCCCGCAGAAAGTCATCGAACTTTGACATCACCATCGCACCGTGAGCGTCTGATACTTGAGAGAAAATATCTAAACACACACACAAACACATTTTTTTAGATCAGTTATACTGCATGTGCTTTGTGTAATTACTCTCTTCATCCACCAGGGGGAAGCACTTATAAGATCTTACAGATTGTAAACCATCAACCTGCACAATTTTGTGCTACAAGCATTTGGTAAAGCTTACTTTAAAAGGTGTCATGTTTAAAATTAAGATATTTTTAATGTGAATCAGGTTAAAATGTAATAATGAGTATTGTGATTATAAACTACAGTATGTAATATTTAAATAAATGATCTAAGATTGATCTCATTCAGTTCGCCACTTGTTTATGATGCAGAAGATTAAAGAGGTTTGCGATCTAGTGTAATACATTTATTATGAATTTCATTATGTAACATCCCTACTAAAAAGACCGGCTAAACCAGTCTAAGCTGATCTTTTAGCCTGGATTTAGCTGGTTAAGATGTGTAGCAAGCTTTTTTTAGAAGCGTTTTGGCCACTTTTAAAGCTGGTCAAGCTAAAATCAGTCTAAACTGGTTGGCTGGTTGTTGCTGGTCTCCCAGCCTGGTTAAGATGTGTAGCAGGCTGGTTTAAGAGGGGTTTTGGCCACTTTTTAAACTGGTCAAGCTAAAACCAGTTTAAGCTAATTGGCTGGTTCTTGCTGGTCTCCCAGCCTGGTTTAGCTGGTTAAGGTGTGTAGCAGGCTGGTTTTAGAGGCGTTTTGGACACTTTTTAAACTGGTCAGGCTTAAACCAGTTTAAGATGGTTTGCTGTTTTTTGCTGGTCTCCCAGCCTAGTTTTAGCTGGTTAAGATGTGTAGCAGGCTGGTTTTAGAGGGGTTTTGGCCACTTTTTAAGCTGGTCAAGCTAAAACCAGTTTAAGATGGATAGCTGGTTTTTGCTGTTCTCCCAGCCTGGTTTTAGCCGTTTGATTTGTGACAGCAGGCTGGTGGTTTTAGAGGAGTTTGGACACTTTTTTATGTGGTGAAGCTGGTCTTAGCTGGTCAGTCTAAAACCAGTCTAAGCTGGTTGGCTGGTTGTTGCTGGTCTCCCAGCCTGGTTTAGCTGGTTAAGATGTGTAGCAGGCTAGTTTTAGAGGCGTTTTGGACACTTTTTAAACTGGTCAGGCTTAAACCAGTTTAAGCTGGTTTGCTGTTTTTTGCTGGTCTCCCAGCCTAGTTTTAGCTGGTTAAGATGTGTAGCAGGCTGGTTTAAGAGGGGTTTTCGGCCACTTTTTAACCTGGTCAAGCTAAAACCAGTCTAAGATGGTTGGCTTGTTGTTGTTGGTCTCCTAGCCTGGTTGTAGCTGGTTAAGATGTGCAGCAGGCTGGTTTTTAGAGGGGTTTGGTCACTTTTTTTAGGTAGTCAAGCTGGTCTTAGCTGGTCAGGCTTAAACCGGTCTAAGCTGGTTGGCTGGTTTTTGCTGGTCTCTCAGTCTGGTTAAGTTGGTGAAGATGTGCAGCAGGTTAGTTTTAGAGTGGTTTGGCCACTTTTAAGCAGGTCAAGCTGTTTTTAGCTGGTCAGTCTAAAACCAGTCTAAGCTGGTTAGCAGATTTTTGCTGGTTCCCAGTCTGGTTTTAGCCGGTTAAGATGTGTAGCAGGCTGGTGGTTTTAGAGGAGTTTTGGCAACTTTTCAAGCTAAAACCAGCTGACTCATTAGCGTGACCAGTTTTGCCAGGCTTAAATCAGCTACTTCCATCTCAGACCAGCCAACCAACTTAGCTTCCAGCCTGGAAAGCTGGTGTGTCAGCTAGTCTCACAGCTTACAGTAAAAGTGTCCAAAACCCCCCTAAAACCAGCCTGTTGCACCAGCTAAAACCAGGCTGAAAGACCATCTTAAATCAGCCAACCATCTTAGGCTGGTTTTAGCTGTTTTTTTGAGTAGAGATGTTACACACATTATTTAACATTTACATTTATACATTTGGCAGACACTTTCATCCAAAGTGACTTGCGGCAATTTCGGTATACATTTTATCAGTACGTTTGTACTATGTGGGATCAAACACATGACTGTAGCATAGCTAACGCAATGCTTAACCAGAACAATCATTTGTGACATTTGAGACTAATTAAGGTCGTAAGTGAACTCACAGCGAAGTTTATCCACCAGTTTTCCTCCACACAACACCGAAAGCATGACCTTCACAGAGAAAACCGTCAACATTCCCTGAGCATCGCTGTAAAACACACGGTCACACCATCAGAATAACAACACCACAAACCAGATTCACAAACCCAAGAGCATCACATATACGCACCTGTCGCGAGCCGCCAGCATGAAGTTGAGCAGCAGGTTGGTGTTTTGTTGGACGTTGATCTGGTGTGTGGTGGGCAGGCGTTTATTTAGCTGCTGATAGATGCAGGTGATGATGGTCTCCAGTCGAGCCAAGCTGATCTCAGTACAGACATCCAGAGTGTTCAAACCATTATCACGAATCGCCTCGATCGTATTCCACACGTCCACCAGATGCACTGAGAGAAACATGGTAATGAGTAAAAAACTAGATCGAAAATAATTTGGTTTCATCAGGATCTGAACTTATGCGCTGGGTCTCTTTTAGGTTGTATGTAGTAGTTTTATTTAAACAGTCCAGTGAGGTATCAGATCTGCAGTACCTATATCTCGTAAAGTATTTAAAAAGGGCATAAATATTATGCAACACAAATGTTGATTTAGTTTTTACCAATTTTCTGTTTGTCGCTCATTTACTGTAATTACATTTGCGTCAAATCGCCCACATTTCAGCATCTTCCATTAAAAAAACACCACATAGGTTGACCACTTTTATACCGACATATTGCTGGAGGTGTTTGTCGTTTAAAATCAGATGTGCATTACAGTAACACTCACAGTTGCATTTCTTCTGAATAAATCGAAGCTTGCAGGCGGTTCGATACGTGGAGAGCCGGATGGTGTCGTAATTCTGTGCCTCTGAAGTATAAAAGCCACACGTCAGCTCAACACTTTATATTCAAAAGCATTAACATGTGGGGTTAAAGGTCACGCTGTGTTCGGCACTCACTCATGTCCGTGAAGATCTGCTTCCGATCGGCCATGACATTCCCCCTCCGCTTCGCCTCCTCTATCATCCTAGAAACAGAGAAATTCAAGTTATACAGAGGCGACTGGTGAGAAAGATAATGTCACTTTATTAGTAACAAAGTATGTATTTTTTGGAGGGTGTGTGCGTAAAGAAAGTCTTGACAAGATCTTAAAAATAAAATGCATCTCATACACTGCAATAAATGATTTTCAAGAAAAATTCTTAAATTAAGATGCTCTTTCTTGATGAGCAAAACAACCCAAGAAAATAAGTCTAGTTTTTAGGCCATAAAAGTATAAAGTGTATAAACCAGGCAAAAATATCTGCCAATGGGGTAAGCAAATTTTTCTTGAATTTAGTGTTTAAGGAAAATGTTTAAAAAAATTTTGTTTACCCCATTAGCAGATTTTTTTGCTTGTTTTATGCACTTAAATTTGATATTTTTGGTCTAAAAACTAGACTTATTTTCTTGGGTCATTTTGCTCATCTAGAAAATACATCTTGATTTAACATTTTTTAGATATTTTTACTGAAAACAAGACAAAAATACTAAGAATTTTTTTCTTGAAAATCATTTTTTGCAATGTGTGCACTTGATTGCAAAATGAAGACTTTCTTGCTCAGTATTTTTGTCTTGTTTTCAGTACAAATATCTAAAAATTCTTAAATCAAGATGCATGTTCTTCATGAGCAAAATGAACTAAGAACATAAGTTCAGTTTTTAGACAAAAAAGTTATAAAAATTTTACTTTATTTAGGTCATTTTGCTCATCAAGAAAATGCATATTGATTTAAGAATTTTTTGATTTTTATACTGAAAACAAGACAAAAATACTAAGTAAGAAAGTCATTTTTTGCAGTGTTGAAGGGTATACAGTCATTCACTATGGTAAGAGACGCATCACAATGTACCACATTGTGAAAAAAAATGACTTTCCTACTTAGTATTTTTTTGTTTTCAGTACAAATATCTAAAAATTCTTCAATTAAGATTCATTTTCTTGATGAGCAAAATAAATTAAGAAATTAAGTCTAGTTTATAGACAAAAAAATGTAAGTGACTTTGTTGCTTAACTGTGGTTAAAGGATAAGTCCATTGTCTTAAAAAAAATCTAGATAATTTACTCACCACCATGTCATCCAAAATGTTGATGTCTTTCTTTGTTCAGTCGAGAAGAAATTATGTTATTTGAAGAAAACATTCCAAGATTTTTCTCATTTTAATGGACTTTAATGGACCCCAACACTTAACAGTTTTAATGCAGTTTAAAATTGCAGTTTCAAATGAGTCTAAACGATCACAAATGAGGCATAAGGGTCTTATCTAAGGAAAAGGATTGTCATTAAAGTCCATTAAAATGAGAAAAATCCTGGAATGTTTTCCTCAAAAAACATAATTTCTTCTCGACTGAACAAATGAAGACATCAACATTTTGGATGACATGGTAGGGAGTAAATTATCTGGATTTTGTTTTTAAGAAAATGTACTTATCCTTTAAGGTAATGCTTAAAACATGCACACAAAAAAATCTGCCAATGGGGTAAACATAAATCGTGAACTTTATTCTTAAACACTTAATTCAAGAAAAATTCAAGAACGTTTTTGTACCCCACTGGCAGACTGGCAAATTCACATAAATTGTATTTTTTTTGGTCTAAAAACTAAGTCATTTTGCTCATACAGAAAATACATCTTAATTTAAGAATCTTTAGATATTTGTACTGAATACTAAGTAAGAAAGTCATTTTTTGCAGCACAACACTACAGGTGCTATGAGGACCACATGCATCTTTCACATCCTCTATATGTGTCACCCTGTTTAACATCTGTATTTAGTGCTTTAAAATGCATCTTAATAGCAGGTAGAGAGATGAGGAGGTGGGCAACCAACCAGAGAAACCACTTCCTCTGTTTCTGTAATTGACATTCGACACAGACACCACTGAATGTAAAAAACATTTCCATCTTAATGAAGAACGCAACAAGAATCTCTCTACCGACTGCAAAGCACCTAAGAATGTCACGTATACAAACACACACACATTCCTGCAAAGATTTCAACGTCTCTAATGAGATTTACTCATAATCCTCTCGAAACTGAAGCACAAAAGTGACAAAAGCAAAATCCAACACAACTTTAACTAAAGTAAAACTGCGATTCACTTGACCTCTTTCTTCCTAAACACTCGCTCTCTCATTCTGTCATTATTTGTTCACTGTCTATCCTATTCGGCTCAATTAAATCATTGTTTGTCGAGTTTTTATATCCCTTTGTTTGAACATACAAACGCACACACGGGTGGGAACTGGGAACTGTTTCTTAAACAGTCATTTCAGACCTTTAGCACCACACTGCTAAAACATTCGGCATTCTGAACTCATACACACAAGTGCACGCGCATGCACGCACACACACAAACACAAGTTTCAAAATAAAATTTACAAGGACATTTTGAAAAAAAAAACACACTGGCAGATACAGGCACATACATACACGTCAGCTTAAGCTGTGAGATTGACACACTTTGTGTTGTTAAAGCACCAGATCAATGAACACAAATACACACACAGTGCTGAAGTTTAAACACATCTCAAAAAGTTACAAACACAATGAAATGCCCACAAATAAACGTACCAGGTGAAAAAGTAGTACACTTCCATGGTGTACTTAAAGTGCTTTGTTTTCGCACACTGGTTTTGTGCTTAATATACTAGAAATTCATCTTTAGTATGAAACACCACAGCACTAATGATTTTAGCTTTAAAATGTGTAATATAGTAACATTAAAAAGCATCAGAATTAACACAATACTGTGTTCTACCTTGCACAATGTGTGATTTCAAAATAAGAATTTATAATTGTAAATTTTATCTAATTTTCTGCTGAAATTCTCATTACCGCAATGTGTCCGGCTGTGTTTGAACCAAGCGTGCCGCACAAGCCCTGAAAAGTGAAGCCAAAACGTCTCGATCGCCCCCCAGTGACCGGTCCCAGTATAGGTCATAAAGCCCGCCTCCCCATGTTATTCAATGAGACTTGAGACCAACTAAAAAAATTAATTACACTTCAATTATCTTTTTTCCGAAGCTGGTTTCTGCCATTTACTGTAGTTTTTATCACGCTGATGTAAATTCAAATGTTTGTTTTAAAATAGGTTTGTGTTTAGTTAGTTATTTAATGATATAAAAACGGTGGTGTCACGTCATGATTGACAGCTGTGATATCGTGTGATATGCGCATTCTGCGAGAGCAAGGGCGAGGTTTTGACTTCGCGCCTTCCCTTCCTGCTCTCTACTGCGCATGACTGGTCCCGAAATCCCTATTGCGCAGACTCAAGACCCAAGATGTCAGCGCCATATCGGGCAACTGGCGCCTTCACTTTTCACCAATGGAAGAGAGCGAACAGGCGTCGTCCATATTTTTTACAGTCTATGGTTTGAACATGCGTTATGTTGTAATTCAATCAAATTAACTCAAAAATATTAAGAAAATAAATAAATGGATGTTTTGCTAGACTACTTTAGATGACAAAAAAATATTTACTGAATATTCATGTATAATAATAATGAAGAAAAATTAGGAAAATGATGTGTCCATGCCTGATGTTCTCATCCTCCGCAACACTTTTTGAGAACAGTTTAAACACACATACAGAATTTTAATAAAGTTTGATTTTGAGTGACCAAGCACATGGACCAGTTACTTCAAGATGGCTACCAGGTAAGATCATTTTTTTACAGTTAATTTGAAATATTGTCTTGTCAGAATGCTTACACGACATTTTCATTATCATTACCGCAACAGATGCTTATTAAATGTTAATTTAATTAATAGAAGCATAATACTTTGATTTTAAATGCATGTGCAGAATCTCCAAATTATGTTCTTTCAGGTTTGTCATGTCATTTTGAAAATATGTCAGTGTTGATGTTTTCTGACTGTTGCGGTAATGAGAATAAGAAGTCCAACTTTTTTTGAAGTTGCAATAGCACTGGCATTATTTATGTTTATTAAAGAAATCCATTATATGTAAAAAAGGAGTTAATGATGTTAATAAAATAAATGCTGAATAGCAAAATATCGGTATCGGCCAGCAGTTGTCTGTTTAAATCGGTATCGGCCCAAAAAAATCCTATCGGTGCATCCCTAATAAGTACATTTTTTGCAGTTAAAATATATTTAACTTTAATCTTTTCATACTGTTATGTTTACAGGTTTGTAAAATACAAAGTTTTTTTCAATGCGACATAAATATAAATGCTTTAAAATATATTTCAAATATATTTCAAAATATACAAAAAGTTGCCCAAATAGATACAGTTTGTGTATCTAAAGCTATGTAGCCAAACATTGTAAACACCTCAACATTTAAAGGGATAGTTCACCCAAAAATTTAAATTCCTTCATCATTTACTCCTCCTCATGTTGTTACAAACCTGTATACATTTCATTGTTCTGCTGAACACAGAGGAAGATATTTGTAGTCAAGCTGGAAACAGGAGCTTTATTGATTTTTTATAGTAGGAAAAATACTATGGTAAGCAATGGTGCTCCAAAACTGTTTGGTAACAGACATTGCTCAAAATATCTTCCACATGTGTTCAGAACAATGAAATGTATACAGGTTTGTAACAACATGAGGGGGAGTAAATAATAACAGGATTTTTATTTTTGGGTGAACTATCCAAAACATGCAATACAGTAAATGTGAGTCTATGTGTGTGACAGATCATGTGATCAGATCATTCAATAGAGAAGATCAGAAGATAACACAAGTCACTGAACCCACAATCGACACACAAACACACATTTGTACGGTATCACTGTATCAGTAACATCATGCCATGGTTATGCATTGATTTCATTACATTACTGCTTAATTTCATTCATTGATTTCATTACAGTTTATTACTGCTGATCTGTTTTTTCGAAGTTAAACATCATCTGGGTAAATTGTGAGCTTTTCTATTAATGTGGACACTCTGAAATGTTCCCGGAGAAAAAATTGTTGACAAAATTGACCATAAAAAGAAAAAAAACCACCAAACCTCAAACACATCTGTGTATTAAAAATACTTTTGCCCTTTCATTTCTGTGTAGTCTCTCTCTTATCGTCTAGTAATGTCTGACATCAACTGCAGCTCACTTTAACACTCATTTAACACAAACATGAGGAAAAACAAACACACAACAGAGCCAGAGACACACAGACGTGTAGTTGAGATCTATTTCTGTCACACACACACACACACACACACACACGCACACATGTATGACCTTTCACTCACTCACATACTATAACTGGAAAATCATTATGTAAAGTCTCCATATGAGGTGTGTGTGTGTGTGTGTGTGTGTGTGTGTGTGTGTGTGTGTGTGTGTGTGTGTGTGTGTGTGTGTGTGTGTGTGTGTGTGTGTGTGTGTGTGTGTGTGTGTGTGTGTGTGTGTGTGTGTGTGTGTGTGTGTGTGTGTGTGTGTGTGTGTGTGTGTGTGTGTGTGTGGTCTTTATATTTTAGCCTCTGCTGATGCAGTAATTCCCGAGCCTCCATTCATAGCTGCATCTATTCAGAGCCAAACACCAAGCTCACAGAAGATATGAGCCACTTTCAGACGGAGCAAAATGTTACTGTGAAAAGAGGTTTTATATTTATATTCTGTGAAAATATAACCTTGATATCTTTAATATTGACTAAGTAAGACCATGTCAAAGATTGAAATCAATGTGACATCAAACTCTGATGCTCCTAATCTCATTTCCCAGACAGGGTAACAAATAATTTTCGTTGAAGCTTCCATTTAAAACTTTCACCGGGCCAACATTACAAAGTAAGATACAGATTTCGTTTTGTTTTTTGCAAGTCTTTAAATATTTTACTCTTACAAAATGAACATTTTTTGGCATATTGATTAGCACTGAGGTTTAATGTTTCAATGCGCACATCTGCAGTAGTCACTAGAGGCAGACCGATTAATTGGTTTTGACGATTAATCAGCACAGATAGTTCATTGGTGGAACAATCGGCTAGTGGCAAAAAATCCATGCCGATAGTTTTTCCGAATGCATCCGTTGCTTCATATCATTATAAAGTAATTAATAAAAATTAAATAAAAGTATTTTTTATGGTTCAGTACTGTTTGCTTTATTACTTTTGTAATACATCTCAGCACTGTTTCACTTGGTGAAACTTTGTTTTGTTTGTTTTTTATTCAGTATCCATTTTAAAAACTATCGGTCGAATAATCGGTTATCGGCAAGTAGGGACCAACTTAGTTATCGGTATCAGTCAAATCCACTATCGGTCGACCTTTAGTAGTCACGTCGCAAAACATAAAAAGGATTTTTTTTTTAAGCAAAACCATTTAGGATGCCTTTGTCAGTGTTATATATATATTTATACAACAGTTCTTTCTGGTTCTCGAATGTGATTGGCTAAGAGCTATGCGATATTGTACTGATAACGGCACAGTAACCGCTTCACCTTTCGTATCATTCCGCCACCTAGTGAATGGAGGTCCTAAACAGGCTCATCTCTTAATGGAAAAACACAGACGCGCTGTTTTTAAACACTCTCCGTGTGTCTCATTAGTTCACTAGCTCATAAATCAGTCGGTGAATCCCAATCGGAAGTTATTATTCCGTTAAAGATCAGCGCTCTTGGATGTTACGTTAAACTTAATGGGATTAATGTCTTGTCACATCGTGTGGACACTTGGAAAGAGGAATGTAAACACTTTTTTCCGGAGCTATATCTCTTATCAGAACGCGAAAACACCGTGAAACTGCAGGTAAGCACCGCAGCTTTTAAATGTGGACATTGATCATTTATTTAATCGCGACGTGACTATTAAAACATGTTATGAGATATCGCCACTGATATATTTATAAGCAGCATGCAAAAACATCTCTCTGACACTATACAAAACCGTTTTGTATAGTACTGACAAGAACAAAGTTTAATAATAATAATCGAGTGCTCGTATCGCGTTAAGAATAAATGAGAAAGCAATAGTAACGTTATACAAATAGTTTTATTAACTTTTACCTCGCGCCAAAACAATAACAACACAAAAGACACTAAATATGAATTAAAAAACAAGTAATAGTTTGATCATGACACCAAATACTGCTGATTTGATCTCATTTTGACGATCATCATAAACAAACAAGGCCAACATGAGAGCCAGGGTATCTCTTTCAGAGATGTAGCCCAGAGAGGGCGGTGGTCAGCGGGGCGAGTGAACACTGATGTCCGCTCATGCTTTGGTTCTCATTCGTACCGAATCTCACTAAGCAGACGTTCAAACAGGCTTTATCTTTACTAATCGACTGTGGATTTAAATATAATACAAATACATTCTCGACTGAGCTAATCTTAAAACTACACTTTGTGAACAAGAAAAGGTTATATAAAGAAACGGCTTTTCCGTCTATTGAGGTGTTATGAGCTTCAAAGCAGCCGAAAGTTTTACCTGTCATTCTGGCCGCCGTCAAATCCGTGGCGGAAGAAGTAGTTCTCAAACAAAGAGGCTTTTAAAATAACTCCGTTGTTGTTTTCTAGTTTTTGTTTTTCAAACGTGTGCCGTGGAACTGTTGTATAAAAGCAATATCGCTCTCGGAGTCGTGTGATATAGCTCTATATCATCACGGCTGTGATTGCCTCCTGCGGCCTCGTGCCTCTGGCCTAATCACAGCCGTGATGATATAGAGCTATATCACACTCCTACTCGAGCGATATTGCTTAAATATATACTATATAATTGCAGACAGAAATCACAGATATAACATATACAAGAAATGCATTGCATGGCAATATTCAATTTCTTTCAAACAGAGCTTTTCAAGCCATCTGTTGAAAGCATTCAGTAGTGCTCATATTGCAATATACACAGCAGACATTTTACAACTCGCTGCATTTAACTCTTTCCCCACCAGCATTTTAAAAAAAGTTTCTAGCCAGCACCAGCATTGTTTTTTAATTTTCACAAAAGTTTAACGCCTTCCAAAATGTTTTTATTTTTTAAATTTATAAACATACAATATATCAAATGAAATAAAAGACCCTTTGCTTTCAAACAAAAATAACCTGTCCTCATTTGTTCTCTTTTTATTACCTCCTAAATATGGGTAGGTTTCTTCAAAAATACCACATTTTGAGCAAAAAGCTAAAATTTTAATAAAAGGACTTCAGAGCGATGATAAAAACATACATATAGTTTTTACTGTTTTTGGATCAGTGGATGCTTTAGTGTTTTATAAGTTGTGTAAGAGTGCCTCCTAGCAGATAATAACGAAAATATGGATTGCCGTAAAAACTCGTCATTGGCAGGGAAGCGTTTTCTCTTAATTGATGAGATAACTTGTCAATGGCGGGGAAAGAGTTAAGCACCTAAGCTTAATTTAAAAATATAAATTCAGTTTATTGCACCGGCCTTTTCATGCTATAGCCTATACACTGGTGGTTTCAATTAGTTTTTTTTTAAATGGCCAATACATCAGTGCATCTCTAATAATAAAATCAGATATTATTGGTTCACTGCTGCTAATATGAGAGTTTATGAACTGGACTACAGCTTGTGCATTAAGTCAAGTCATACTTAATAAGAATTCCAGATCCAGTAATATTCAAATCCACCACAGGTTTTCCACTTCCTGCTCTCGGGGAGAGAAATCCCATTCAATGAGATCTTAGAGCAAGAGAAAACACTGGTGTGTCAACTTTCAAAGAGTCCGCTTCTTGCTACAGGCAAAATTCACACAACTCGGCACTACATTCACACACACTGTGATAAAATACAGATAAGCAAAGTGACTCAAACACAGTGTCCCGGAGCAGATATTAACATTTCTGGAAAGCTCACATTAGGAATATGCACACACTTTAATGCGTCCACATCATTAATACTATAACGTCTGAAATGAAGGTAAGAATACTAATAAACACAAACTAAAGTAGTATAATTACATTGAATTCAAATTTCTTTTGAACGTCTGTAACAGCATCATTACAGTAACAGAGGTGTATAACAGCAGGTGTTATGGAAACATTTAGTATACCAGCATTTACCACAGTAACACTTGCCATGACGACCGTAACTGACAGCTCCATCTGCTAGTTTACACAGCGCGTGTGTGGTTTACAGTAATGCTCTATGTATATATTTGGTTTCTAATGTGTGTCATATTAATCACCTGAAGTCATTTCCTTTTTTAATCTTCCTGTAGCAGCTTGTGTTTGTCTCTCTATCGTGTGCAATGAATGACTGAATGGGTGATTCTCATGAAAACTTGGTTTTAAAAATGTCAAGCATGAAAATGTAAAAATTGCTTAAATGTACTTTTTTCCCACCAGACATTGAAAAACAAAGTCTGGAGTAAATGGGAACATTAATTTAAAAACTTTTACTTATCATTTAACACTTTTTGTCACATAATTTAAAAAATTAGTCCTAAAAAATCTCATTACCGCTACAGTCAGAAAACATCAACACTGACATATTTTCAAAATGACATGACAAACCTGAAAGAACATAATTTGGAGATTCTGCACATGCATTTAAAATCAAAGTATTATGCTTCTATTAATTAAATTAACATTTAATAAGCATCTGTTGCGGTAATGATAATCAAAATGTCGTGTAAGCATTCTGACAAGACAATATTTCAAATTAACTGTAAAAAAATGATCTTACCTGGTAGCCATCTTGAAGTAACTGGTCCATGTGCTTGGTCACTCAAAATCAAACTTTATTAAAATTCTGTATGTGTGCTTAAACTGTTCTCAAAAAGTGTTGCGGAGGATGAGAACATCAGGCATGGACACATAATTTCCCTAATTTTTCTTCATTATTATTATACATGAATTTTCAGTAAATATTTTTTCTGTCATCTAAAGTAGTCTAGCAAAACATCCATTTATTTTTTTTCTTAATATTTTTGTGTTAATTTGATTAAATTACAACATAACGCATGTTCAAACACAGCCGGACACATTGCGGTAATGAGAATTTCAGCAGAAAATGAGATAAAATTTACAATGATAAATTCTTATGTTGAAATCACACATTGTGCAAGGTAGAACACAGTATTGTGTTAATTCTGATGCTTTTTAATGTTACTATATTACACATTTTAAAGCTAAAATCATTAGTGCCGTGGTGTTTCAATGGTTTGTGAGAATCACCCGAATATCTCATCTGTGGAGATCAACTAAACTAAAGATGATTCCCGTGGACATTAGCCCTGATGAGCTCATGTCCAGAGTCTTTACTCCAAAACAAGATCAAACTCATTCACTGTGGGCTTGGACGTCACATCTATTCATTTGTAATGTGACTGAGTGCAGGAGGTTTGTGTGCATTTCACAGGACTGGAATCAGTATTTGCATTTTGTGGAGAAGCAAATAAGGCTGATAGGCCAGAAGTTAAACACACATACACTTTGTTTGTATCTTAGAAAACTTGTCTGGGTAATATTTCACCACCAAACCAAAAGAATGAAATTATAGATAATGTATTTTGCATAGAGAAAATTAAGCATATTTTTGGACAATAAAGATTTTTTGCATTTCTGACTCAGAGTCTTATCTGGCAACGCAGAATATCACTGTGACTTGGTTGGGTGGAGCTCTTTTAACTTGGGAAGTTTAGCAAACACTTAGAATGCCTAAGCCATTACACAGCAACACACTAACAACCACACACAGAACACTTTAGTAACATTATAGCAAAACTCAAACAACCACTCATAACACTCTGACATTGCTGTAAGGAGTGAAATCAGGAGCACACGCAGCAGAGTGAATCAAGAACATGCAGAGGATTAAATCCAGAGCGAGGAGCAAACCGAGAGCATGCAGAGGAGCGAATCGGGAGAGCGAATCTGGAGCACAGAGCGGAGCGAATCTGGAGCACAAAGCAGAGCGAATCGTGAGCGGAGCGAATCGTGAGCGGAGCGTGGAACGAATCGGAAGCGTAGACCGTAGTGAATCAGAAGAGCGCGGAGCGTAGTGAATCAGAAGAGCGCGGAGCGTAGTGAATCAGAAGAGCGCGGAGCGTAGTGAATCAGAAGAGCGCGGAGCGTAGTGAATCGAGAGCACACGGAGTGAATCGGGAGCACAGAGTGTAGCGAATCGGGAGCACAGAGTCTAGCGAATAGGGAGCACAGAGTCTAGCGAATAGGGAGCACAGAGTCTAGCGAATAGGGAGCACAGAGTCTAGCGAATAGGGAGCACAGAGTCTAGCGAATAGGGAGCACACAGTCTAGCGAATAGGGAACACAGAGTCTAGCGAATCGGGAGCACAGAGTGGAGCGAATTGGGAGCACAGAGTGGAGCGCATCGGGATCGCGGAGCAAATCGGGATCGCAAAGCGGAGCGAATTGTGAGCGCAGCGAGGAGCGAATCGGGAGTGCGCGGAGCGAAGTGAATCATAAGAGCGCGGAGCATAGTGAATCAGGAGAGCGTGGAACTGAGTAAATTGAGAGCACACAGAGTAAATCGGGAGCACAGACTGGAGGGAATCGGGATCGCGGAGCGCATCGGGATCGCAAAGTGGAGCGAATTGTGAGCGCAGCGAGGAGCGGATCATGAGCGGAGCGCGGAGCGAATCTGGAGCGCGCGGCGCAGAGTGAATCAGGAGTGCATGGTGTGGATTGAATCAGGAGAGCGCATGTCAACTTAAGTATAAAAATAGATGTTCAGCAAAGGACATGTACACTCACACCTTTAGGTGTTTCTTTTATGATGTCCTAAATCTGGAAGAGGTCCTCCAGTCTGTGGGCATGCCACAGGGTCACTGTGTGTGAATGTGGACAAGCACATGTGTGTGTGTGTGTGTGTGTGTGTGTGTGTGTGTAGCAGGTAGGCAGAATATCACACAAGGGGTACAAGCATTCCTAAGATTCCAGAGCTCAAATCTCTCTCTCTCTCTCTCTCTCTCTCTCTCTCTCTCTCTCTCTCTCTCTCTCTCTCTCTCTCTCTCTGGTAAGAGGTTTCGGGCAGGTCACATGAATAAAAGCAAGTTTAAAACATTGTTTTTAAAACCAATGTACTGTAGAAGCCCCTACACATGCATGCACCCACACACACAGCAGTACAGACCCCCACCTTCCCGATGGTTATTTTTGCTTTGATGACAACTTGAACTCTCACTTGTCCATTATAAACACATACACATGTCAGACTCCTTAAACTCCTTAATCTTTGTCCACATAAGCCTTTAAAAATTACATTTTTAACATCGAATGTGACCAACTACAACTGCGATTACTCTGGTAAGTCACTTAACAGTCCAAAAACCTTTTGAGGCCTCTGTAAATGAACATATTCAGACTTAACCGGGACACCATATTAAGCTCTGTGTGTTTTTATCTACCTGTACAGCCAATCAGAACTGTATAAGCTACTTCCTAATCCATCTCTAAATCATTCATTGAGCTCTACACCCCCTTACAAAAAGAAGTACCTTAACAAAAAATATTACCATGCTTCAGAATAACAAAATAATGTTGATAGTATTCTTTTGGTACCAGGGTATAAACACAGTAATTATTCATCATCTCATACCACCACTGTTACATAGTAACACCACAATACTTATTCAGATTCATTTTTTTACAAGCAAGCTGCAAAATAATTAAACAATATATTCAATTTATCTTCTCAAAGAGTACACTAGAATGGTATAGTAAATAATGGTATTAGATAATGCTGATACTTTCTATTTAAGATAATACAACATTAAGGAAATGCACACAGAAAACGACATTATGCTACTTCAAAGTACTTTAATGTTTAAGTTTCCCTTTTTGACTTCCTACTTTAAAATTACGGAAACAGCAAAACACACACTATAAATATATACAGAGAGAGAGAGAGAGAGAGAGAGAGAGAGAGAGAGAGAGAGAGAGAGAGAGAGAGAGATCAGTAATGCGCGTAATGTATAAATCTCTGATGTCCATGAGAAAGTTACAGTGTTGTTTTCCGTAAGCCGGAAACAGTTAAATTTGTAGCAATAAACACTTTCCCTAAATCTCTATCTTACTCAACATAAATAAAGCTAAATGTACGTTTTTTTATGACGTAACGCGCAATATCGCTTTATTTTCTTTAACTTTCAAAATGAGAAGATGAAAGTTAGCGGCCATGTTGTCAAACGTGAACTCCATCCTCCTCCTCCTCTTTAGTTCATTCAGAGTTTGTGTTTCCTGCAGATGCGAGTCTGTGACTCTGTTATTATAGTTTATAGTTTAAGATTATAGTTTATAGTTGCATAGTTTACAGTTGTGCGTTTCGTGGAGGTTTAGTAAAGAGAAGCGCAAAAGTTTGGCTTGGACTCATCCGGAGTGATTTTCCGCAGCTCTGATCCAGTAAAAATCCTCCAACATTAGACTCTCACATTCATCTCTGACTTCTCATTAAAGTTTCATTATAGTCTCATTACATCTGATGATTCACTCACGACACATTCGGTGCAACGACAGGACGAGTCTGTGTCATCGCCATACTGAAGAAACTCAATGAGACCGTGAGCGCGCGCGCGTGTGCACGCACACACATAAACACAGCCAGTCTTTCTTTCATGTGCAAAATTTCTTCATTATTTTTTTGTTTTTGTTTTACAGAACATAACAGAAAACGTTGACAGCAAAATGTCCTAAAAACATAAAAAACAACAATATCTTTATAAAAACTATATAAATGAAATATCATAAACAATAATATTTTCAGTCATATTTTGAGTGCAAAAGATGTTAAAGTGTATATAAATATAATAGTATCTACGTTTTTCACTAACTGTGCCAAAGTTACAAGTGTCATGTGAAACGCGTGGATTATTTTTATCAAGCGCTGACGTCACACATGTCGCAGGGGCTTAAAACTCCAAACAAGCTCAATTCAAACAGAGATAAGATTGTTTACCAAACTCTGAACTCAACGAGCCAAAACAAACATTGTTACTTCTGTTGTGACTATTTCAAGACTATTTCATTTTGGGAAATCAAATAATTACTATGGTTTACACACAATGTACTGTAGTAATTTCAAATATAGCATATTGATATGACAATTTAACCCCTTAACTGTCACCGCCACCCCTTTTGTTTGTTGAGGGGTAAAAAGTTGATGTCCATCTTTAAATGAATTTAACTCTGGCATTATTTGGTGTAGAAGCCTAATCTTGGTCTTGTTTTAAAGGTGCAGTGTGTAATTTTTAAAAGGATCTCTTGACAGACATGCAAAATAATATACAAAAGTATATTATAAGGGGTGTATAAAGACCTTTTTATAAAGACCCGTTATGTTTTTATTACCTTAGAATGAGACGTTTTTATCTACATACACCGAGTGTCCCCTTATGTGGAAGTCGGCATTTTGTGTCGCCATGTTTCTACAAAAGCCCTTAACAGACAAACTTTTTTGCTAAGTTGTCTCCGTCAATTACATGTTTTCCAGTGGCGGCTACCGTAGCTTATGCGTTTCAAAAGCTAGGGGTGAGCAGTGGACTGAGCTATTGGTTGCAATTCACAACCTCACCACTAGATGCGGCTAAAATTTACACACTGCACCTTTAAAGAAGAAACTTTGCAGTTGAACAAAATTATTTTATATTTTATACATCAAATTATAAAAATGAAAATGTTTCACGATAAGACATAAGTCTCAAGTAGTTGTGATCCAAATTTTAAGTTAAAATCACAAAAAATGAGGTTTGTGTCACACTTTTATTGGTTTTACCAACAACGGTCACTAGGTGTCAACATTTGCTGAATACTCTTGTCACAAATTAATAAATTACTGTCACTGCATTATTATTACTGCTAAAATGTTTTAAAATATGAAAACTACATTCTTAGAGATTTCCAATAATATATAGTTTGTCCAGTGGCGGCTCGTGACTGCTCTTCTGAGCGGCGCAAATTCAAAATATGTGTTCGGAGTGTCGTGTGTGTTGCTCGTGTTTTCAAAATATGTGTTTGTTGCGTCATGTGAACCATGTGCATCACGTGTCTTGTCAAAATAAGTGCCTGTTGCATACGCCGAAACAGAATCTCACGTTCACAAAACACTCGCAAGGCACTCACGTAACACTAAACTCTGATTACGCATGAGATTATGCGAGTATCTGGCAAACGCAAGCGTCTCTCTTACCATAAACCGTCTAGATGCACCTGCAGCAGGCACCCATCTTGACAAGACACGCGAGGCACATAGGTTCACTTGACGCGAACAACACACATTTTGAAATGACGAACCACACACATGATGGACATGTTGTGACAAGCTTAGCATCATTAGCCCTCGAAAAAAAAAGTCACCGGGCGCCACTGAGTTTGTCCATGTTGGAAGCCCCTGGCTGGCTTAGACCTTTCCAACGATATATAGTCTGTCGTGATGGATTAAAATTTACATAAAAAATATTGAAGTAAACTTAGGTGTCCCATATATAGGACGGGAGACAGTTAAAGTAACATGCAAATACCCTGGTATATAAAAGTACCATATTATACCATCACTGTCCCAAAACATACACTGTAAGAAAAATACAGTTTTGGATTGTGATAAGTCGACATTACTTATCACAACTTATAAAAGCAAGTCGAAATTTTTTAACATTTTTTTTTTTAGATTAAAGTAACATAAAAATATATGTTGATTTAACAAAAATGCTGCACATTTTTATTTTCAGAAATGAAATTCAGAATTTTTTTGGCATAAATCTATACTTTCTACTTATGAACCTCTGTTTTGATATTATTTTATTATTATAACGCTCTTCAAGATGAAACATGCCAATACATGCACAGATTTACACCTACTTTATCTAAAAGTGAATATGAAACAACACTAGCACTGCATTGTCCAAATGAAGTTTACCCCCATTTCTCAATGCTAACATTTTCGTGTCCGATGGGTCAGTGGATTCATACAGAGTGTTGGTGCTATTAATTATGATGCACACATCAATAGATGTATTAGACGCGCCCTTAGGGGTTTACCACGCCCCTTAGGATTAGTCACACCCCTAATCAGTGACTGAAACCTAAACTGGATAAAGACTTTTGGATCTTGTGCTCCGCCCCCATTGTGATATCAGAAGAATGAGGACACTATTCATCCATGAAGCACATTCTTCTCTGTTACATGATATCACTTTTGCACAAGTCATTAGTCTCAATCCTTTATGATGAGGATCTCTCTCTTTGTCTCTCTCTTATATGCTGTATACAGAATTGTCACAATAAAATAGCAATGACATTATGTGCATAAAGTGCATTTTACACCAGAAATCACAACAGAAGAGAGATTTTCAACTAGGTTCAGATTCAGTCATACATTGTTTAATATAATTGGGCTATTTTAATGTTTGTGGATTGAGGTTGTGTAACACCTGGAGATGAAATAGGCTTCAGCTTATATGAGGAGCCAGTTTATTTCTGTGTCCGTGACATCCTAGAAGAGGAGGAACTCGGGGAGTGTTAAACCTTTGTAGAATGTGATCACATGGACAGAAATACACACATGAGTTTAACATTAACTTGTGCTGCTGCCTGTAACCGGGTGACTTCTAAAGGTTTGCCACAGTAAAAACATTTACATTTGAGGTTAATTCAGATCAAATTTGCACGTTTGTATAGTCATTTTAATGTGCCAAAGTTTTTTTAAATGTACTCCACAGTTCAGACATTTCAGAAGTTCTGTTCAAAAATTGAATAAGAGTAAACTTTTTTGTCCAAGGTGAAGTAGCTGTATAGTCTGTGTCGAAATATTCATAGGCACAGTCAACGGATAGCAAATGTGTAATTTGTGGAGTTTGTTAGGGAAAATGAAGTGGAAATCACTGTTGTTTTATTCAAACACAAGTAAGTACAAAGGTCAGTCAAGTTAATGCTCTTGTGCTGCCTCCTGGCGGTCCAAAGCGGAACACTTTATAAATGGGTCAGTTATGGGTCAAAATAACTGACCCACAACTTTATAAATTGGTCAGTCTCGGACTGGTAGTGATGGGATAAATGAACCTTTCGAATCTTAGAATCAATTGAACCGATTGCTTCGCAAAACGATTCACTATTTTGAAGCGTTCGAAACAGCATACACGCTGGCGACACCTGCTGGTCAAAATCTGTAAATGCTACAAACATAATCACCTTCAACAAACAATTGCAAATACGGCCACAAATGTAATACTTTCAATATAATTTACAAATCATTAAATGTCATTAAATATTAGCATTATTGTGGTATGTCAGGTGATAACACAGACCTAACAATATTGCTTTCCAAATTCTCAAAATTCCAGCAAACACAAAAACGTTATAAAAAAGTTTTTTCACGTTGTGAAAAGGTTGTGATAACGTTATTTTCCGACGTACTTAATACGACAAAATGTCAGGGGTTTTACGTTATAAATACGTATTTTTACAACGTTGCAAAAACGTTTTAATAATGTTCCCAAATAATCGGCCTTCGTTTTATGTCACTCATTCACCATACAAAAACATTAAATGCCAAATGACCAGCAAACACGATTTCATTTTATTAACGGATTATCATTTTATTTTGATAATCTCCATTGAATTGTTAATGTTTATATGTATTAGGCCTATCCAACAGGGGGCAGTAAAAGCTTCTGCAGGTCCTTGTGATATTCATTAAACGGAAATATGTATTACTTTCAAATATCACTAACTGTATATTACTACATTAAATATTAACATTAATCATTACAGACTAAAATATCGACTAAATATGTTGTAGAAATTATTAAAGTGTTTCCTAGTTAGAAGAAATATTTTACTTTGAGAATAAGCCTACGCGTTGATTATTTATTTTAGTCTAGAGTAAGGTAGTAATTCATGAGGAAAATGTCCAGTGAGCAAAAAGTGGTTGTCATGGAAACAGAGAGTGATGGATTTCTGGCAGATTCCGGTGAGTGGCTTATTTCCCATCTTGGAATTCGAGATTTTCATATTTTTTTATTATTTGAATTGTATAACTTTGTAGTGGCCACACCATCACTTATCACAGTCTGATGAAAGTGAACGTGACACCGAGCGTGACCTCCAGCATCCAGATTAACCGTAATGCAAAGCGCCGCGTGGGCACGTGCGTTAATTATTCAGAGAAGATACACACTGTTAACCTCCATACAAAAAAGAGGGGAAGAGAAAAAGAGACACTTTTATCTTTCTCTTGTTGTTCATCATATCATCTCAAAAACCCAATTTTTATGCATTTCTTTATTTTAATTCTAATTTATTATTTGTTTTTATTGTGATTTTGTACGTAATGGCATTACTTGATTTATATATTTGGCAATATTGACCTAAGCATAATCATTCCATTCCAAGAAAGTGCTTTAAAGAGAGAGTGAGAGAGACAAACAAACAAACAGAGAGACACAAGGGTCATTCTACCAAATCAGTACCATTTCTGTCTCCAGGACATTAGATGTATAAAAATGCAAGAAAACTAATTCTAAAATACACTTTATTATTAAGTGCAAATCTAACACCAGATTTAAACTGTATCATTAAAAGGGGACATATCATGAAAATCTGACTTTTTCCATGTTTAAGTGCTATAGTTGGGTCCCCAGTGCCTCTATCAACCTAGAAAACGTAAAAAAAAAAAAAAAACAGCAACCTAGTTCTCTGCAAGCTTGTGAAAAAACAGGGAATTAAACCGTGGCTCCCCTTGTGATGTCAGAAGGGGATAATACCGCCCCTCACTCCGCACCATCCAACCACGACACTACCACCCAGTGCAGAGATCAGCTCATTTGCATTTTGGCACATTTTTGCACACACCTACAAAGTGAACATTTTAAAGGGGCCACGTTACAAGACTTTTTTAAGATGTCAAATAAATATTTGGTGTCCCCAGAGCACACATGTGAAGTTTTAGCTCAAAATATCATATAGATAATTTATTATAACATGTTAAAGTTGCCACTTTGTAGGTGTGTGCAAAAATGTTTGTTTTGGGCGTGTCCTTCAAAATACAAATGAGCTGATGAAATTCAAACACTGATCACAATGATGGTGGTTTGTTGCAATTAAAACTCAATTGTGCTTTTCTATGCACTAAATGGCAGTGCTGTGGTTGGATTGTGCAGATTAAGGGGCGGTATTATTATAATAAGAGCTCCTTATGACATCATAAGGAGAGCCAAATTTATTTTTTCATGTGCTTGTAGAGAATGGTTTACCAAAACTAAGTTACTGGGTTGATCTTTTTCACATTTTCCAGGTTGATAGAAGCACTGCCAATCATAGCACTTAAACATGGAAAAAGTCAGATTTTCATGCCATGGCCCCTTTAACATGCTATAATAAATTACCTATATTGCATTTTGAGCCAAAACTCACATATGTACTCTGGGGACACCAATAGTTTTTTTGACATCTTTAAAAGTGTGAAATGTCTCCTTTAAAACATTAATACAAACTACAAAGAACACTAAAAAAGAGCAGTTTTATCCATCCCTGCCTTTATATCTATACTTCTCCTTTAAATATAAAGCATACCATTTTTTAGATATCTTAATTCTTTACATTTTTGTGTAGGTCCATATCACATGTTTTAAATATTTTTTAACATTGGATAAAGTCATGTTATTTTAGATAAAATGCACATTTTAGTCATGTCCCCAGACTTCCCCATTTCATTTAATCCTCTCAACACCTTCCCCTCTCTGAATATCTAGGAATACTCCACAAATCACATTTTCAAGAGGAACTTACATTATCTGGATCTTCTTGAGGCCATTTTCTTTTCTGTACATTTTATGATATTGATGCGTTTATCTATTAGTTTATTTTAAAATAAAAAAATTGCTAAATCACTAGAATTTGCTCGGTGTCTTCATGTTATCAGCATTTTTTTAATGCGGGTATATCATGTATTTGCTAAATCTATATTAAAAACTGAGTCACTTTCAGCCCTGTTACCAAGATGCCTCTATGGTAAAGACTAACTAATATCCCTAAGCAACCTCTCAACACTTTTACAGATTTTCACCAACACCAGCAGGCTTTTCCAGAGAACTGCTCATTTAATTTCATTTACTGAGAGCACCTTGATGCCAATAACACTCATTTCTGACACACATAAACACACATAGATCTCCTGTACATATCAAATCTCCACATATGTTCATAAATACATTAGAAGGGCATCTGACTGGAATCCATCATGGCTGTTGCTAAAAAAGAAATCAAGTAAGCAAGGCATATCTGTGTACGTGTCTAGTAATGCAGATCTACTGTATGATCTCTCATTGCTTTAAATTAGTGCAGTGGTTTAAAGGTTTAAGCAAAGTCCAGTTTATATAGCACATGCTCTAGATCATTATAAATCACGATCCAGGGTTCCCACACTTTTGACCATTACATTTACATTATTTTCCAGTCATGATTATGAAACACTATCAACATTGTTCGTTTATCAAAGTTTTTTAAGGAAGTCACATCACTGTTAAGGGATGCTCATATTGACCTGTTAACCGAAGGTAAGAATTAATGACCGATTAAAATATTTAATAACGCACGGTGCATGTCGACACGTGCATACAGACATATCGACACTTTTCTATCCTTAATTTGTGAATGGCCTGTAAATGACACATTTGACAATTTTAAATTTTACAATCTTATCAGTCAACGGTTAATGTTCGGTTAAATGTGGTGGTCGGTCGTGAAAATTAACTGAAATGAACATCCCTAGCCACCATGTTTGCAATGCATTCAGATACTGCGCATGTGCAAAGTCCCTCCCCCGGAGCATAATCATTCTTTAACAGTTGACGATTGGCTCTTTTTACTGGAAGGCGGGACTAGAACGGCCATATTGATTGTTGCGATCTCCCCATTCGTAGCAGTAGCAGTGATGGATCTTGGGTAAAATATTTTTGGTCTTAATTAGCCCAATTAGGTTTAGTGTAGGATGAACATACATGCCATTTTTTCCTGGACAGAATTTCAGATGCATCTGCCGAAAGTCGTATTTGTCGACCACATTTCAGTTAAAAACATATACAATCACTGTAATTTCATTCTTACATTTAAATGTAGTGAAAAAGAACCTGAAATAATAAACCTCGATCGACAAATACGACTTTCAGAAAACATACTTTGGAAGCCAGGACGTGTCCCGGAAAAATGGCACGTATGGTCACCCTACTTTAGTTAGATCACAGTTATGAACCGTGATTTGCTCTTGCTTATCAAACATGGATTAAATGCCACAAAACTCCAATTTTGATTTCATTGGGTCTTTCAAGTGGAAAGACCTTAGCAGCACCAATTAGATTGTTTCCATGACATTTCCATATTATAAGATTTTAGTAAATGAATAGTTCACCCCAAATTGAACATTAGCGCATATTTTACTCACCCTCAAGACATTCTAGGTGACTTTCTTTCAACCAAACACGACTAGCAACGAGTCTTACAAGAACCAATGATCATCCTATGTACCTAACTTACTGTAGAAGATAAAGACTGAAAATATTTCATGTTTATTTAACTTTGAACAAACTGTTGCCAGTAAATAACATAAATGTAAAATAGGGCTGGGCTAAAAAATTTATTTTTCGATTAATCATTTTCAAAATCGATTCTCAAAGGCCACGAATCTATATATATATAAAAATATATATATATATATATAAAAAAAAAAAATATATATATATATATATATATATATATATATATATATAAAAAAAATATATATATATATATATATATATATATATATATATATATATATATATATATATATATATATATATATATATTTTAATGAAATAACCTGATCCTGTTTGATCAAGGAATGCGACTGTTCTGACTTTTTTAGCATATTTTTCCATCTTGCATCAAAATTGTATTGTATTTAACATAATTGTATGCATTTGAAAATTAGAGATGGGTTCTGTTTTAATGTACCTTAAATAAAAGAGTTTATTATACAGGTTTGTGGCGCTTAATTTCTTTTTATTAATTACCAACTTGTAAACTTATGTTCAGTGTTCTTTTTTTATAAATATTGTATTTGTATTAAATCTATATTCATTAAGTCGAATCGATTTAATCGAGCATTAAAATCGGTCCGAGAATTGGAATCGAAACAAGAATCTATTTCATAGCTTGTGAATCGAAATCGATCTGGAACATCTGAATCGATACCCAGCCCTAATGAAAAATCTACAGTATGTTACTGGCAGCTAGTTGCCAGTAATACTGTAATTTCTACAGAATTTTTTTACAGTGTAGATGTGTTTACATTTAAACGTGACGTTTCCATTGCTAAATAAACTCAACATACAATAGATGTTCTCTCACAAATGTATCGCTTCGCTTAAAGAGATGTTTATTTACCCATATTAATTATTTTTTCTGATGATGGATGTGTTTGATGCCTAGCCGATGCGCGACCAACGACCACCGGCTGAACCAGTTTAATCCGCTTACCCTACCGTATCTATATATATATATATATTAATTTCTCCCAAGGGTTTTTGTCCTTCTAGGAGTTTTTCCCACCGGGTTTTCTCCTAGGGGTTTTTTCGTCCCAGGGAGAGTCAGCCAACTTTGGCTTAACTTAGCACTTTACTGTATACGTTACATTATTAATACGCTAGCTTGTACGGTTTAACCTTAGCCGTTATATTCTACTTCTTATATTATCTATTGATTTTCTGTGTCCTCCTCTACATCTACTCATGTAAAGCTGCTTTGCAACAATTAACAATTGTGAAAAGCTCTATATAAATAAAATTGAATTGAATTGAATTCAGCTGTAGAAAGGAAGTCATATACAGCTGGGATGGCATAAAGGGACAAAAGAGTCCCCTTGGTATCTTTCAATAGCAGAGGACTATTTTCGTGCCCTACGTAATATCATTGCGCCTCCTGCAGTCATGTTACGGCAGCAAAGTCCTTGATTATTACGCCAGAATGAGAGTATAGTTTCTAGCCATATCGGACTAGAAAATCACAACTTTTAATTTTCTGTCGGTCTTAGTACACGATGTAACTACAGAAGAGTCAAGTTTTAAATAGGAAAAATATCCAAACTTTTTGGGGTTTTTTTAGGGCAATGCTAATGGTCTAATCAGATTCAATGGATTATGCTAAGCTATGCTAAAAGTGGTACCGCCAGACCCGGAGATCAGCTGAATGGATTTCAAAACAGTAAAAATCAAATGTTTAACTCTAGGGGAGCTAGAAAATTAGCATATTTTCACAAAAAATTGGAGTGTCCCTTTAAGAGTGAGTAAAATATGGGGTGAACTATTCATTTAAATAACATGTTCCAGTCCTGGAAATGAAAATGTTTAAATTCCCTGATATTTCCAGGTTTTCCATGACCGTGGGAACCCAGCAGATCCGTCGTCCAGCCAGACTTCCAACTCCTTCCAAAACCCTGTTCAGAATTACAAAGACACGCACACACATACAATTAGACATGCAGATAGAAAGAGAGAGAGACCAGTCTCTCTCGCTCAGCTCTCATCTGACCAATCACAATCCCGGCTTCTGTGTGTTTTCCAGATGTGGTCCTCTAACCCTGGATAAGACCGGTACTGGTCAGTAAGTAAAGTTGACCAAGTGTTTCAGAAGCAGCAATATGAGCAATATAAATCTTAAACGTGACAGCATGACAAGCCTCAGATGAGATTATTCTGAGTCTTTTCAGGTCAAAACTGTCCTGAGGATTAAAGAGCAGAGAGCAAGAGAGAGGAATATTATTTATATATTAATTGTTTTATTGGTCCTGATGAGAGTAAAAAATTGCATCAAACTGACTGCAGAAAAGTGGGCTGGTTTATTATGGATCATCTGAGGATTGGTTGAAGGTTCGATTGCTCCGGTTTTTCATCAGAGTCATTGTTTCATGGTGATGGAGGGGTTTGTCTTACCCCGTCTTATATAACAGTTGTTTTAGGAGGCGATTCCTGTTTCATTCATAAGCTGTTGCCATGGTGATGTTTTGTGGGTGTGGCAGACTGTGGGACCCTGAGGAAGCCAGCGAGAGGGTGGAGCTTGAGGAGGACATGACTTGTGGAGACTGACACCTGCACACAGATTACATGTGATGTCATTATCCTGCAGAGTAGTGTGATACTCAGATTAATAGGTAGAGCATCGCGTTAGCAACACAAAGGTTATGGGTTTGATCCCCACACATAGATGGAAAAAATTCATAGACTGAATGCTCAGCGAATTGTTTGAATAAAAGCATCTACCAGTTAAATAAATGTAAATGTGTATCAGCACAGAATACATACCTGAATATCCTACACTGCAAAAAAATTATTGTCAAGAAAGCATTTTCTTAGTATTTTTGTCTTCTTTTCAGTAAAAATATCTAAAAATTCTTAAATTAAGATGCTTTTTCTTGATGAGCAAAACGACCCCCCCCCCAAAAAAAAAATAAGTCTAGTTTTTAGAATATAAATTTAAGTGATTTTGTGAATAAAACAAGCAAAAAAATTTGCCAATGTGGTAAGCAGAATTCTCTTGAATTTAGTGTTTAAGAAAAATGTTAATTTTTTTGCTTCCCCATTGGCAGATTTTTTTGCTTGTTTTATTCACAAAATCACTTAAACATTATATTTTTGGTCTAAAAACTAGACTTATTTTCTTGGGTCGTTTTGCTCATCAAGAAAAAGCATCTTAATTTAAGAATTTTTAGATATTTTTACTGAAAATAGGACCAAAATACTAAGACTTTTTTTTCTTGAAAATCATTTTTTGCAGTGTACTACATTTGCCAAAATGTGCAATGTCTGGAACTGAATAATATGTGTGACCGTGGACCACAAAACAAGTCCTAAGGGTTATTTGTTTTTAAATCTAAAAGTTTCCATTGATGTATGTTTGAACGAGATACAACTATTTGAAAATCTGGAATCAAAACCTTTAAAGTTGTCCAAATGAAGTGTTTAGCAACACATATTACTAATGATAAATACATTTTGGATATATTTACAGTAGGAAATAAAAAAACTTCATTAAAATGATCTTTACTATTTTTTGCCTAAAAATATAATTTTGACCCATACACTAAAACAACAAAAAAATTACTTTCTTAATTAGTATTTTTGTCTTGCTTTCAGTACAAAAAAATTACAATTTAAGTGAATTTGTGCTTCCAAAAAGCAAAACAATCTGCAAATGGAGTAAGAATTTTTTCTTTAATTTTCTTGGATTCATTTTTAAGAAAAAAAGTTCAAGATTTTTTTTACCACGCTGGCAGATTGTTTTGCTTTTTTAAGCACAAATTCACTTAAAATGTAATTTTTTTTGTTTAAAAACTAGTCTTATTTTCTTGGGTCATTTTGCTCATCAAGAAAATACATCTTGATTTAAGAATTTTTAGATATTTGTACTGAAAACAAGACAAAAATACTGCAGGGTTCCCACGCCTTAGTTAACTTCAAATTCAAGGACCTTTCAAGGACTTTCCAGGTCCAATAACCTCAAATTCAAGGACTAAACGTGGGGACACATTTCAAGTGAGAGCAAGGTTACATTGTGTTAACTTTAAAGATACATTGTTACAGTTCCCTTTTGAGGGAACTCGCGCTGCGTCACTGCGGTGCCACTTTGGCGACGCCTCCAGGGGTAAGTGCGTCTGAATGCATATATCAAATTCAACCAATGGTGAGGCTTAACGACAAAGACAGGGTGACGCGGGAGTCAGGAAGTATATCACTATCTGAAATATTGCAAAAAACGGCGTTACAGGGACGCAGGAAGTATGTCAAGGGAGACGCAGCGTCTCGTTCCCTTCTCAGGGAACAAGAGTTACATACGTAACCCGAGACGTTTTCGTTTGTCAAACACAACTATGCAAAAAATCATTTTGTTATGAATCAACATTTAAATCTAGAAGATATAAGCATTTAAAGTGAACAGTTTAGCACGAGTGCTTAAAAAGTCTAGAATTTTTACACTACACAGGGAATAAGATGGATTCGTTTCCCAGAAAACTTCTTGCATAAAAAAGATTCAAGCACTTTCAATAACCTAAATTTATGTATGTATATTTTCAAAAACTTCCCAGGGCCTTGAATTTTTCCCCCCAGATTCACAAACTTTCAAGGATTTCAAGGATCTGTAGGAACCCTGATACACTAAGTAAAAAAGTCATTTTTTTTCAGTGTACTTGCTACTCATGACTGGTTTTGTTGTCCGTGGTCACATTTTTATATACTGTATACTCTCTTTATAATAATAAACATATTAAAGATACATAATGACAAGATGAAGATCTTTATAGTTAATGTTTCAGCTGTAAAAATAGAGGTTAACCCGAGGGGCAACCTTCCGATCTCTCTAATGAAGCCAACACGGAAGTGACTTAAACTGCAATTCATCGACTGGCCGCTTGAGGCTGGCTCCAAAAGGGAGTCAATTCCCATAGACTCCCATGTTAAAAATGGCCAACTTTACAGTAGAAAATAATATGTTTATAGCCTGGTACAAAAAGTGTTTTTAGCCTATATAGCTAATTTTGCCCTTCATGACAACTGTGAGGGGGGTGAATTTTTTTGTAACTCACCCGTTTAGATTATATTAAGCCATAAACTTCTGCATTATTAAGGGCGTGGCCGCTTGAGTGTCGGTTGAACAGCCACTGCTGTCACTAGACTCGCGCTAGGCGGGCGTGGTTTCACCTCAGCTTCACCCATGTCCCTCCTTTTTACCCATTTTCGGTTTTCCGCGATTAATTCGCGGGGACGCGCGGCCAAGATGGCGACGGCAGGCAACGCCTACTTTAAGCTTCAGAAGCGATCTTCACAAACCAATGGGTGACGTCACGGACACTACGTCCATATTTTTTTACGGTCTATGGGTTAACCCCATTGCATTGTGGGATACAGTAGTGTGTTATGATTATACACTGTCCATGTGGAAAAAGAATTAAGATTATTATGTATGAGTTTATAATGCTGTACACAGTACACATGATTTGTTTATGTAGAGATTATGTGTTTACACTGCGTATGTCAGATTATGTATGGGTTATGTCTAATCCAGTTTAACTCAAACAAATCATCCACAAATGCAAAAATTGCGGCAGACCAATAGTCTTGAATCAAACAGGAAGACGAGTGATTAAAATCTCAGAGTTTTCCTTATATATAGTATCTTACTGACCACGATTGAGATTTTCGAACCCGTCCGGTTGCTGATTTCTCTCTGTAAGGGGAGTTGTCCCATAGAGGGTCGTGGGGCACCTCTGATCCAGACTTTGGGGAGTGTAGTTGAAACACAACAGGAGGAGTCATGTCCAGCTCCAGAACCATTATATTCTCAGCCTATTTAAAGACAGCACAACGAATCACATAAGACTGCACATAATCGCTCAGTCGGACATCTCTCTCTCTCTCTGTGTTCATCTGTTCATACCCTGTATCTGGAATGAGCTCCCATCGCTATGGCAACCCTGGCATACTGGCTGATTGGTCGCTTGTATCCCACAGCGGAAGTGGGTCTTCTTTTCTGCGTGAATTTACTGTCAACACAGACAATGAACAAGAACATGTTAATTAAACATACATGGCACTCTAAAATGCTTGATTCTGATTGGCCAGTAAGGACATTCCAAGCTATGTTAGTCCAAGATAAAAAACACATGAAACTAATAACACATGGTAACCAGGATGCTGCAAATAATTTTGACAGGTACAATTTAATATTGCACAAAAATTAAATATTAACTCATTCATTGCCAGCCTTTTTTTTTTTAAAGTCGCCTGCTAGCATTTTTTGTAATTTTCACAAAAGTTTCACAAAATGCATTCCAGAAAAATTTTCTTCTTAAATATATAAATATATCAAATGAAAGAACAGACCATCTGCCTTCAAACAAACAACAAACAAACAAACAAAATGGGAAAAAACGTTTCATCCTATCTATATTTTCTTCTTTGCTTATAAACTCTTAATTATGGGTATTTTTCTTAAAAAAAAAATTTAAGCAAAAAGCTGAAATAATTGCATTTTTGTGAAGGAATTTTGTTAAGAGATCAGAACCAGGGTTTCCCCCAGCACTTTGCAGTTCGGGCGGCCCGCCTAAGTTGGGAAACCCTACTGCCTTAAATAGGTTGTCAAAAAAAAAAAAGTGCACCTTGGAGAATAGCGCGGACGCGCTTCACACCGCGAGCGGGCACGTGCGCCACACGGCCAAATGAGTGAAATACGTGGTCCGTCACTGTCTGGAGGATAACCCGTAGCCAGTTAATTAAACATCTCGGAGAATAGCGTGGACACGCTTCACACCGCGAGCATGCACGCGCCCCACACGCCCAAAACTGTCTGGAGGATAGCCAGTTGATAAAACGCGTGTCCGTGAGAACTGTAAGTGGACTTGTGTTTTGGGGTTATTTAAGCCTGTTATTGTATTAGTCTATAATTCTTGCAAATTTAAAATAAGTTAGCTGGTGATTTTGTTGTTTGAGCAACCTGCTATCAAGGCGCTCTTGCTCACTTTATTTATGTGCATTATTTACATGCTACAGTAGTTACATTCCTTTAAGATCATGTAATTAATAGTGGGAAATAATCCGTTTTTACAATCTTTGCGCTATCATCGTTCGCCAGACGTTCTACAACATCTCCTTCAGTTTGTGTTTATTAACCCTTTAGTTTCACTTCATCACGCAGCTATTTTTGTTAGAGCTATCTGTTAAAAACATTTAATTCATTAATAATCTAGTATGTGTTCATTTTCCGTCATAGTTTCTTCAAAATTAAGTTTTATTTGAGTGTTTTTAATAAAAATATTTTTATTTTCATCATGACGCGTACATCCCGCCCCTTTGATGAAAAATTGCTTCAGATTTTTTTATACATGTTTTATAATCGTGGTATTGCAGATTAACATGAAAATTCTTCAGAGACATGTTTTCTTTTAATTGACGAGATAACTCGTCAATGGCAGGGAAAGAGTCAATATGTTTTTTAATAACATATATGACATTATATCTACAAATGATTAAACCAAATAGTGTGTTCGTGACATTTGAACGTCATATCTTAAAACCAAAAATAAACGAGTTTCCTCGCAGGAGGTCTACATTAATTAAAAATGAGCAAATAAAATATTTCAAATTAATATTTCTGTGATAACAACCTGCTTCCTCTACATTATCCCTTACTTATTAATGTTTTGGATATTATATAGACGTTTCATCGGATGCACGTGCGTTGTTGCAGTTACGTATCTGAACCGAAGTAACCTTTTGGTTTGTATTTATTTATCAGTCTGGCTAGTATCTAAACCGATCTCTGAAACAAATAACTTGTGGAAAATAAAATGTTTTGGTTTTCTAAAGACGAGGGGACACGGCGAGCATGGATCACAGCTGTGCGGAGAGGTTTGGCAGCCAGGCAAGAATTCAAGGACCTGTAGCTAACATTGTATACATTCATTTTTACACAGTAGCTCAGTGTAATAGTTGATATGTGTTAGATATGATACAAACAAAGGTTATTTACATGTCATTTATTTCTTTTTTTATCAGAAATAAACTACTGTAAAAAGACTGTTGTTATTGATTCTATGTGGAAGACTACCAGAAGTTGCGTTTAGTCCACAAAAGCCGTTTGTTTATATTGTTGCTGCTGAAACCATCTATACAAATGTTTTCTGAGAGTTAGTCCAAGCATAACATTTATATTTAAGTGTAGTATTGCGTAAGTAAAAGTTTATTCACTTCTCTGATGGGACGAGAGGCTGAAACTTCCATTGATCTTCCTCGGCATCAAACTGAAGTCTGTTCATGATTTTATTCTTTTCTTCAGGAGGGATGAAGTTCTCTATGATCAGATACCTGCAAACATAAACACACATCCGTATGTATTCATCAATTTGTGTTTACAGAATGACTGATATTGGTTTAAGAACTGTTGACTCAGACTCACTTGAACTTGAGCTCTCTTGTCAGTTCATTTTGAGTTTGTTCTAGCTCCTGTCGACTTCGTACATGTTCGTCATTTACATCCTTAATATCTGCCTTCAGAGACTGAAGCTTTGCATACAACTACACATAGAAAGAGAAAGAGAAACAGTGAGAGAGATAGAGAGAAAATTGATCCATTAAGCTTTCATCCATCAGTCATTCATCCACCCACCCATCAATTGCTCATCCACACATCAATTCCCCATCAATCAATCATTCATCCATCCACCTATCAATCATCCATCAATCTTTCATCCACACATCAATTTCCCATCAATCAATCATACTTCATTAATCATCCATCCACACATCAATCATTCATTTATCCACTTATCAATCATCCATCAATCGTTCATCTACACATCTGTTCCCCATCAATCAATCAATCAATCATACATCAGTCATCCACACACAAATTATCCACCCATCAATCATTCATCTATTCCCCAACCTATCAATGATCTTTCAATCATTCATCCATCCACGTATCAATCATCCATCAACCATTCATTCCTCATCATTCAATCATCAGTCATCCATCAATCAATCATTCATCCACCTATCAATCATCCATGAATCAATTATCCATCAGTAATCGATTCCTTAATTATCAAACAATCATTAATTCCCACACCCACCCACTCATCAGTCAATCATCCATCAATTAATCATTCATCAGTCATCCACCCATCAACAAATCAATTATCTATCCATCAATCATACGTCAGTCATCCACTCATCTATCACTAATCTATTACCATTTATCCACCCATCAATCAACCATCCATCCACCTATCAATCATTCATCCATCCACTTATCAATCATCCATCAACCAGTCATCCACAAATCAATTCCCCATCAACCAATCATAATTTAGTCATCCACTCATCAACTATCCATCCACCCATCAATCATTCATCCATCGATCCATCCACCCACCTATCAATCATACATCCATCCACCACCTATCAATGATCCTTAAATCATTTATCCATCACCCGTTCATCCACACATCAATTCGCCATCAATCAATCATTCTTTAGTCATCAACTCATCAATTATCCATCCACCCATCAATCATTCATCCATCTAATTCCCTGTCAATCATACATCCATCCACCCACCTATCAATGATCCTTGAATCATTTATCCATCACCCGTTCATCCACACATCAATTCGCCATCAATCAATCAATCATTCTTTAGTCATCAACTCATCAATTATCCATCCACCCATCAATCATTTATGCATCCATCCATCCAACTATCAATCATTCATCCATCCACCCACCTATCAATGATCCTTGAATCATTTATCCATCAACCCTTCATCCAAACATCAATCATTCATCCATCCACCCACCTATCAATCATCTACCAATCTATCAACCATCCACTTATCAATCATCCATTAATCGTTCATCCACACATCAATCATTCATCCATCCACCCACCTATCAGTCATCTACCAATCTATCATCCATCCACTTATCAATCATCCATTAATCGTTCATCCACACATCAATCATTCATCCATCCACCTTTCAATCATTAATCCATCCACTTATCAGTCATTCATCAATCGTTTATCTACACATCAATTCCTAATCAATCAATCAATCAATCAATCAATCAATCATCATCCATCAACCGTTCATTCCCCATCAGACAATCATAAAAAAGTCATTCACCCATCAATTATCCATCTACACATCAGTCATCCATCAATCATTCATCCACCTATCGATCATCCATAAATCAATTATCCATCAGTAATCTATTCCTAAATTACCAACCAATCATTAATTCACCCACCCACTCATCAACCAATCATCCATCAATTAATCATCCATCAGTCATCCAACCATCAATCATCCATCCACACATCAATTATCTATCCATCAGTCATGCATCAGTCATCCACTCATCTATCATCAATCTATCACCATTTATCCATCCACACATTAATTCCCCATCAATCATCCATCCATCCATCCATCCATCCATCCATCCACCAATCATCCATCCACATACAAATTCCCCATCAATCATCCATCCATCCATCCACCCACCAATCATCCATCCACATACCAATTCCCTGTCAATCAATTATACATCAATCAATTGTCCATCTATACATTAATTATCCAACAATCATTCATTCACCCAAGCACCCACCCACCATCAGTCATTCAACCATCACATTTGTTCTCCGGTAATGAAGGTCAGTTCTCATGCTGTGACTAACTGCTCAGTGATCCAGTCAGTTAGTGTGACTCCCAATCCCACGCAACGGGGTTAAAGGTGAAGGCAGAGGAAAGAAATATATGAAGGTCATACAAAGGTCAGGCGTAGCATTTGACAGGCCTCAGATCTGTCGGGAAGTGATGAAGTCTTCTGACAGGAAGTGATGTGCGGTTAAATGTTGAGAAATAAGATTTTAAACTTAGTCTGATTAAAATCTTTATTGAGATTAAATCGGTGCTAGATAGATGGGTTTAATAAAGAAGGTTTTAATGGTTAGCATGCTAGGGGCAGCAATAGGGATTAATGCATTATAATTAGCTGCTCATAGCGCTTTCAAGACTAGCATTTAGCATTAGCCGCTTAGCTTCCGACATTCAGCGATCAAGCACGTGGAAAACAAACTAACCTTTTTGTACTGATTAAAGGTGGGGATTTTTCACAGGGAGGTGTCAGAGGGGTTCCAGGGGTCAAATGTCAAGGGTCCAGAATTAAAGGGGAGCAAAAGGAACAGATGAGTTAGGAAATTCATTTTAACTGTATATATGCGGTCACTATATTCAGCGGTTGTGAAAGAGTGTATGGCCTGCCATACACTACAGCTTTGCATCTTCTTTCTTTCTTTGTCTGTCTCTCCATAAACCAAAACTCTCTAGTCGTGGCCTAATGGTCAGAAAGTCAGGCTTGTAACCTGAGGCCGCCGCTTCGATTATGCAGTGAATAACCAGGTCATCATTGGCCAGCAGATCGATCATCAATCCCAATAAGTGCTGGTGGTTCCAATCAAAGGGGTCTTTCTTTCATCAAGAACCAGTGAATGTGATGCCACCAGCATCCACGATTCAGGTGTGCGTATATGTATCTCACCTTTTTAAGTTTCTTTGTTTTTGCCTCCACTTCTTGTTGTAGCGATGAGAACGTTTCTCTGAGTTCCACTGTTTCTTCATCCTGAACCAACATCTGTTGTTGCATTTCTCTTTCCCTGCGTGTCTGCACACACATATCAGAGCTTTAAATGCCAAATGGATATTAAAGCGACTCGCTCTATTGGTTGAGACAGTGTGATTTTGTCTGGACCAATAAGGTTGCTAAATTTTACTGTACGTGTGTGTGCGTCTTACCTGTTCGGCAATCTCATGCCGTTTCAACTCAAGCATCTTCTGTTGCTCATTGGTGTGATCAATAATGTTCTTCCCACCAACCAGCAGCTTGCTCTCCATCGCCTAGCAACCACAAGAAACCATCAACATCAGCACCACATCACATAAAGAGGTCAAACACACATACATAGGCTAAATCTAGCTATCTGAATGAGAGTATATTAAAGGATAATTCCGGTATTTAACACTTTGGGTCTCGTTTCTGGTTTGTTTTGGATGGGCTGCAGTGATGGACGCGGAAATTTTGACAATGGGTCGTGTCTTGACTTTTCGACTGGTTTGGAGGCGTCTCTTGGCTGCTTCAGAGTGGAGGTCAATGGTCATGCACAGGCATGTCATTGGGACAACACTTGACGTTCATTTTCGGAACTGTGCTGCTCACCGAGTGGTTCGTGGTGTTCGTTGATGATTAAAAACAAATATATTGGCGCAATGTATGATTTCAATCCGTGTTGTGTGCTTTAGTGGAACTATTTTTTCAGATACCTCACACACGCGTATATACTTCCGCTCTATATTTGAGTCTGAAGCATGAATGAACGTAGTCCAACAAACTGTAATAAAACGGTAGTATACTTTCAAAATCAAGTTTATTTATAACACTTACACCATCCAATATGTTTTTTCATCAGCAGAACAATAAAGAAGATATTTTGCAGAAACCCCAGTGCTCCGTCATACAAGTCAACAGATCCGCACACTTTAAGAGCTAAAGCATATATATCCAATACAACAGTAATCCCCCATAACTCCGTGTGACATATTGACATCTTGTGAAGCAAATCAATCAGTTTTGCAAGAAACTGAACGTTATTTACAACACTATTAGCGTGAATGCCAAAGCAGGAAGCGTGCTTTCCGTTTGAGGTGATCTCTTCCACTAGTGCTGTTGGCTCTGGATGTTGGTCTCTCTGCGCCACCTATAGAGCGGGAGCGTGAAGCGCACTTCCTGCTTGGCAAAAGCTCTGCATTGACGCTGTAAAAAAAAATATATATTCGAATCTCAAAACTGAAAATCGAATGTCAACCCACGGATCGAATGTCAGCCCTACAAATATGGGAAAAATTTCTTCTGAGAGTAAACAGCCCCTTTTCTGTTTCCCGGCGGCGGAGTGATATATCAGCGAGCATTGCGTCTTCCTAGAGAAGTCAATGGAATTTTACAAAATGCCAAATAAAACACGACAGAAACTGTATTTCGCTACACAACTTGTTTTTAATTATCAACGAACACCACGAACCACTCGGTGAGTAGCACAGTTTTGAAAATAAACGTTAAGTGTTGTTTTAATGACATGTTTGTGCATGGCCATTGACAGTCAAGAGACGCTTCTAAACGAGTCAAAAAGTCAAGACATGACCCATTGTCAAAATTTCTGTGTCCATCACTGTAGTTCATCCAAAACAAACCAGAAATGAGACTCAAAGTGTTAAATACCGGAATTATACTTTAATTAGGGCTGCATGGGCAATTTTTTTTTTTGATTAATAGTTTTTTTACGTGGTCGATTCAAAATTGATCATCAAAGGATTTTTTTTTTAATTTACGATTTTGAAGTATCGCATAAGAAACGAGTGATGGAAACGCCAAATTTCGATAAAAAAATCCCTTAATTCGCAAAAAAGTTTTTACGCTCGCTTGGGTGGTTTTTGACTTTGAAAAAAGTGTAAATGCGAATAATGAGACATGGAAACGTATTTGACGAATAAATTCTGACGTAGTCATTAAACCCACGAGACTGACCGTCTAGCTGTATCACCTGATGTTGTCTTTACCATATATGGGGCTTGATGTCATCGCAAAGCCCTTGCTGCTAATGCCTGCATCAAAATTTGCGAATTCCTTCTTCTCTGCACAATTCGCTTGAACAACTTGATAAAAACGCACCTAATTTGCATTTGCTTGTTTTTATTTTTTGCAAATTTTGATTCGCTTAACGTTTCGATGGAAATCCCACAATTGTGGGATCAAAATTTTTGTTTTTTTCTTTTATGCCAAAAATCATAAAGATCATATTCCATGAAAATATATTTTATTTCCTACCATAAATACATAACAATGTAATTATCATTAGTAATATGTGTTAAGGACTACATTTGGACAACTTTAAATGCGATTTTCTCAATATTTCGATTTCATTTTCGCACCCTCAGATTCCAGATTTTTAAATAGTTGTATCCCTGCCAAATATGTTCCTATCCTAACACACCATACATCAATGGAAAGCTTATTTATTCGACTTTTAGATGAAAAAAATGACCCTTATGACTGGTTTTGTGGTCCAGGGTCAGGTATTTTGTTATTTGAGGAGTTTTTTCACATTAAGCCATTTTCTGTACCCAAATTATCCTTCACACCCTGTGAAGGCCTCTGACCAGCTCTTATTGAAAATCAATTTTCTGAAATCTTTATTGCTGATAATCACTGACAGTGTGAACGACCCCGTTCAGATGAAACAATGCATCTTTGTCCCCTCCACCCTACATTTTTTCGAGCCAACAGTACAAAACTGTCTTTGTGGACAAGAGCAGCTCTTGGGTTTGTGACACACAACGAATATTTTTAAAAGGAATGTAGCTGATATGAGAACAAAGCCCGAACACAGTACTGCAGCTGACGCACACGACCCATCAGATGAATGCTCAATACATCTCAAAGAAACCCTGAAGAGACATCACAAAACACATCAGAGATCACAGAACCTGTCAGTCTCATTTAATGCATTTACCAAATCAAACTTCCCAGAGGCAGAACGGAAATGTATGGGATGAGATGATGGAGAGACAGAGAGAGATGGAAATATAGCAAGAGGAAAAACTAAGTGATTTTCGTCCCCAGAGATGAAACCAAAACCTTCACCATCTATCGTTCTCATACGCTGCATTAATGTACAGCTCCACACATGGATGCATGGATGAGAGAGCGATGCATTTCCCTGTTGTTTTAAAATAGAAACACATACAGTAAACTCGACAGAGGAGATGCTCTCATTTAATGGAGACCTTTCAGTCCAGACTCCCCCCGCAGCCCTGTCACCATAGCAACAGAGCTCATGACAAGTATGGGTCATTATGCATTCATACTACTGAGAAATTCATTGGTCGGGAGTTCAGGAGGGAGGCTCCGCCCCCTCTCGCACACAGACACTGACTCATCAATATTTTAGCAAAGCATTCTGGGAGAGGACCATGATTTGTGCTTACTGTCTGAACACAAAGGTTATGTTTAAAATGGAATACTAGCGTACTGCATGCATGCTTTTTTATGCATAAAAAATTCACATGTGCAAAGATACCATGCACAGCAGAAATAGTTAGATTTGTATGAAAGTATGCAGTTTTAAACATATAGCCACACACAAACAAAATAAATAATTTTTAATGTCTGTCCTGTTTATAATGACTTATAAGTAAACCAGAAAACAGGTTTGTATACAGGCAATCAAGGGTTAAAGTGTGTATAAAATGGATGATTTAGATCAACTAGTAAAACAAGGACATGGGTGTTGGGAATTCTCAATTAAAGTTTGAATTCACTCGAGTAACTGAATGAATCTGGGGCAAAACTATGTCACAGGCTATTTTTTCTATAGTAGATAATAAACACATTGCAGATGTATTATCTAGAAATTTCATGCTAACAAAAGCATTTTTTATAGGTTATATAGGTAAGCAATAGTTACGAGAGGCTGTGCTGTATCGTGAATAAGCCACAGATGAATGCTTTTATAAAATGTTTATGACAAATATTAAAGCAAAATAAAGTGTTTGTCCAACTTTCATGAAGTAAAATCACATAGTCTTATAGACACTGACCGACAGTAACAGATTGTTTTATGCATGTTTACATTGCTAAGGATGCTGTGCAATGTTACACAGAATCGTTCGATGCAGCGATCATAGCTGTGCTTTATTGTTAATAAAACACAGCTATTGACCAATCAGGACCAAGGACTGGAACTTTATAATAAACAATAATCTAGACAAATTGCATTACACATCTGTTCACACTGACTGCACATAATCCAAAATTGCAATTTGCTCCAATTGACCTTCTATTAAAGTCCAGTAATATCAAACATGATTTTTTCTACACCTTTCTTTTTGCCACGCACAACCATTTCTAGCTTTTACAAAGAATGGTGTGAAAAGGGAAAAATATCCAGTATGCGGGAGTCCTGTGGGCGAAAATGCCTTGTTGATGCTAGAGGTCAGAGGAAAATGGGCAAACTGATTCAAGCTGATAAAAAAAGAGCAACTTTGACTGAAATAACCACTTGTTATAACCGAGGTATGAAGAAAAGCATTTGTGAAGCCACAACACGCACAACCTTGAGGCGGATGGGCTACAACAGCAGAAGACCCCGCCAGGTACCACTCATCTCCACTACAAATAGGAAAAAGAGGCTACAATTTGCACGAGTGCACCAAAATTAGACAGTTGAAGACTGGAAAAATGTTGCCTGGTCTGATGAGTCTCGATTTCTGTTTAGACATTCAGATGGTAGAGTCAGAATTTGGTGTAAACAGAATGAGAACATGGATCCATCATGCCTTGTTACCACTTTGCAGGCTGGTGGTGGTTGTGTGTAATGGTGTGGGGGATGTTTTCTTGGCCCACTTAGGCCCCTTAGTGCCAATTGGGCATTATTTAAATGCCACGGCCTACCTGAGCATTGTTTCTGACCATGTCCGTCCCTTTATGACCACCATTGTACCCATCCTCTGATGACTACTTCCAGCAGAATAATGCAACATGTCACAAAGCTCGAATCATTTCAAATTGGTTTTTTGAACATGACAATGAGTTCACTGTACTAAAATGGCCCCCACAGTCACCAGATCTCAACCCAATAGAGCAGGGGTCCCCAACCTTTTTAACACCGCGGACCGGTTTCAGCTTTAAAAAAAATTGCGGACCGGGGGTTGAGGTTTGGGGGGGGGGGTGCTGAGTTGCTGTTCAAACAAAGTGCTGAAAATCCTCCTTTGCAAAATGTACAACGTTTGCAAAATGTATAACGTTTTACACTGAGACTCCCGTTTACCGTATGCTTTTAATGATGATTGACACAGTTTCCTTTTAAACCTACATTAAAAGTGTAGCCGTTAAAATATTATTACTGCAGTAGAAGAGTTTATTTTGATCATGGTGCCACGAACGCTGGATAATTCTGAAGTTGTTTTACAGAAGAATAAAATAATTACTTTTCAGTCATTTGCAATGTCACACAGTTGAACGTCTCCGTGTATTTACATGATTTGTGACGTACATTTGCAAATGATTCATTAATTCATACCTCTGCAATACTTTGATCGATTGTGTTTTAGAAGTAGTATATGCTCAAACTCTGACAGCAATGTGATTGCCGCTGCGCTGGTAGAGATAAAGAGAGACCACGAAAAAGAGAAAGTGCGGCTCTGTACAAAGGTGGAAATGATTTATGTTATTTCAAGTCGGCTCTTAAAGTACAAAATACCCAATTAAGCTATTACGTAGCTATTATACAATTTTTTTCAGGACGTTCTTGCGACCTGGTGGCAACTTGTCCACGACCCGGGACTGGGTCGGGACCCGGTGGTTGGGGACCTCTGCAATAGAGCATCTTGGGGATGTGGTTGACCAGGAGCTTCATGCCCTGGATGTGCATCCTACGAATCTCCATCAACTGCAAGATGCTATCCTATCAATATAGGCCAACATTTCTAAAGAATGCTTTCAACACCTTGTTGAATCAATGCCACGTAGAATTAAGGCAGTTCTAACAGCGAAAGGGGGTCAAACACAGTATTAGGATTGTGTACCTAATAATCCTTTAGGAGTGTATATATATATATATATACTACTTGTTTGATTGATTTCAGTATTTGATTTTTATCTCCATTTTTGTTTTCCCTCCTTTTTATTTTAATTTCTGATTTATTGTAAAGCACTTTGAATCAACTACAGTTGTGTTAAATTGGTGCTATATAAATAAACTTTGACTATTATTTTTTATACAGCAATTTACATTACATATGAGTAAAAAGAAGTATACAATGTAAAATTTGGCAGTGTTAAGTAAAGAGTAAGCTATTATTCTATTATGGGATGTGTATGTGCTTCCTGCGTTTCTGTTATTGTTTGGGTATCTGTGACGTGATTGGCTTAAAGCCGAAGCAACAGGATGAGGTTGTGATGAGTCAGGAAATAACCCACCAATTATGACGGTTATTTATAAAACCCATCTAAAACCCCTCTTTCTCTATCTTAACACGTTCTCTACTGGCCTATGACTTCAGTCTGATGATAAAAGCAAACATTTATGAGCTATGAATGTTTGAAAAAAGTCGGATGCAAAATAACAGCTTGTCAAATAGCGTATACTTTTAAATGTGCAATACACAGTTTACGCTAAATACGGCTAAACAGCATGTATAAAAATAACACCTGATCTCACAATAAACTTACTCATGGTGTCAATTTCGTGTGAATTTGTTTGATGCGAGTCGTAAAACAATGTATGTTTATTTGGAAAAAGCATGATTGTAATCCCATCCCAACATCGCAGGCAAAAACTGATCATACTAAAATGTATAAATGAGATCATATGACTTTAAACAAATAAGCCACCTCATAAAAAAAAATTATTGAAAAAATAAACTATTTCTAGTATGCGTTTGGCGTAATTATCTTATTTATTTCAGCAGGTGGTAATCACATCACTATTTTTATTAATAGATTACTGTTACCTATTTTTAAAAATTCACATACTGCACACAGTAAATACTAGAGAAATAGAGCGGTATACTAACATAGCATCCATAGCCAGAGTAAAATATTTCCAGCATCCCGCAATATCAAAAACGCTCACAATAACGCACATGCACACACAGCCAGACTCACACATACACAACAGTCTGAGGGTGATGATGAAGACATTTGTGTGTGTGTGATGTCATGCATGCGGTCACTAGATCTGTCAGATCACATGACTCAACACACACTCACAGATGATGTGACTTACAGGAATTTTAACTAGACTTACATGAATTTTAAGTTGTGTCAATTATTTATGCCAGCCCCCAACTGTCTTTAGATTGGTTTGTTTCTGAGTTTGTTGTGTGTATCATGTCATCCACCATCAGCAGTGTGAACCCACAACCCAATTAAGCTAATAAGCAAAGACACAGCTCAGAACTTTTAACCAGAAATCATGCAATGTAAAAAAAGTCTTTGTTGTCTTTTGTTTAATAAACTCGTCATTTTAACATACTATTATTTATCTTGACTAGAGAGTTGTTATAATGTATAAAATATAGTTGAAATAAGTCAACTTCATTTTATAAGTTGTAGCAACTTATCTCTTGTATGAGTTCATTAAAAAAATGTAAATGTTGTTACAAACCTGTATAATTGTCTTTGTTTTTATGAACACGGAGATATTTTGAGGAATGTTTGTAACCAAATTGTTCATGAGCCCTATTCCCTTCCATAGTTTTCTTTTTCCTACTATGGAAGTGAATGGGGCTCATTATCGGTTTGGTTACAAACATTCCTCATAATATCTTCCTCCGTGTTCATCATCAAAACAAAGAAATGTACAGGTTTGTAACAACATGAGAGTAAGAAAATGATGACAGAACTTTTATTTTTGGGTGAACTATCCATTTAGAGAAAAACACCACCATATTTTAATATTTTACTATGTTCTTACCTCAAATTAGACAAATTAATACATAACTATCTTTTTCCAATGCATGCACTTCATCTTTGCACAGCGTGTCATGAATGTGTTAGCATTTAGCCTAGCCCCATTTATTCCTTAGGATCCAAACAGGGATGAATTTAGAAACCACCAAACACTTCCATGTTTTCCCTATTTAAGACATGAGTAGTTACACGAGTAAGTATGGTGGCACAAAATAAACATGGCGAATTTTAAGCGGAAAAAAATTAGAAATATATTGTATGGCGAAAGAGCACTTAGTACTCTCACTCAAACTTCCGTCAATATTACTGCGCCCGAGGTCGAAGTGTTGCAAACTAAATATAGTTCAAAATCTTGATCCGCTTAAAATAATCGCCACGTTTTATTTTGTGCCACCATACTTACTCGTGTAACTACTCATGTAACAGTCTTTAAATAGGGAAAAATGTTTGGTGGCTTCTAAATTCATCCCTGTTTGGATCCTAAGGATTGAATGGGGCTAGGCTAAATGCTAACACATTCACGACGCGCTGTACGATGATTAAGTGCACTCATTGTTATGTATTAATTCGTCTAAGTTGAGGTAAGAACATAGTAAAATATTGAAAAACGGTGGTGTTTTCCTTTAAGGCAGCAAAGATTTTTTTACAGCGTGCAGCTCATTTGTGTAGCATTGCAAAGGTTTGATCCCCAGGGAACACAGAGGTAAATCTAGACCTTGTAATGCACTGTAAGTCACTCTGGATAAAAGCATCCACCAAACGGATAAATGTATTAAATGCATTTATCTCTAATTGAACCATACAAATCAAAAATCACTTTAATCCGACAACATCAGTGCAGGATAATGTCAAAATGTCTGTTTTAATATAAGAGGATTACAGGTAGCATAGTCACCGGTGAAATTCTCCATGTTGTCATGGTTACGCTGTGATAAGAAAGATGTGCACTACATATCAAAGCACATGGAAATACACGTGCTGCATCCCAATTCGCCTACTTATACTACGACCTAAAAGTATGTACTGTTTTAGTTAAGGGAAAGTATATACATATCAGTAGCTTTGTTTACGGACCATTGTAAATGTTTAATCCAAATAAAAATGCTCCATGTAAACACCTTAATTGGAATAAAAAGAGCCAAGCCAATTAAAAATCGAATCCGCTTGAGAGGGGTGATTTATACCTTTTGTAATCCGCTCAAAAGGACATGTATACACTTGATTGGATGGATAACTGAAACTGGGACGCTCTGCACATGTGCAATCTTCTTCTTCATTTCTTTTTTAATGGTGTTTGACAAACCCACTTAAAGGTGCATTTAATTAATTAATTAGTTAATTATGACCTGAAAAAGACGCACAGCGATTTTAAGAGGATGATTTGTATGCGTATATTGTCAGAAGGTTTAAATCTGATTTTAAGCATGTGCCATATAAACAGGCACATCAATCCAATCACATTGTTAAGTGTTCAGGTAAACACTGTAATAGGATTTAGGATCAGAATGATTTTACTCCAATGGAGGCAAAAGGTGTCCATGTAAACATAGGTATTTTGTAGCAAAAGAGTGCGCAAAGCTAACGTTGTTGACTATATAAAATTGTAATAATTAATAATAACTCACACTCTTTCCTGCATTTCGGCTTTTCTCCGTTCATTATGTCTGATAAAGCAGTGGACCCATCCAAATACTTTAAAGGAATATTCCATTTTCTTAAAAGAAAAATCCAGATAATTTACTCACCACCATGTCATCCAAAAAGTTGGTGTCTTTCTTTGTTCAGTCGAGAAGAAATTATGTTTTTTGAGGAAAACATTGCAGATTTTTCTCATTTTAATGGACTTTAATGGACACCAACACTTAACACTTAACTCAACACGTAACAGTTTTTTTTCAACGGAGTTTCAAAGGACTATAAACGATCTCAAACGAGGCATAAGAGTCTTATCTAGTGAAACGATTGTCATTTTTGACAAGAAAAATAACAAATATGCTCTTTTAAACCACAACTTCTCGTCTAGGTCTGGTCCAGCGCGACCTAACGTAAATGCGTAGTGACGTTAGGGAGGTCACGTGTTACATATAAAATGCGGACCATTCTAACAATAAACTGACACAAAGACATTAATTAGTATCATTCCACATACAACAACATCGGAACGGTCCTCTTTCTCCACACTTGTAAACACTGGGGCATAGTTTCGCGTTCGTCCTCTGTGACCTCTTGACGTGATGACGTATTACGTGAGGTCACGCTGGGGCATCACGACCGGATCTAGACGAGAACTTGTGGTTTAAAAGTGCATTTTTTTTTCTTGTCAAAAATGACAACCGTTTCGCTAGATAAGACCCTTATGCCTCGTTTGGGCTCGTTTATAGTCCTAAAAAACTGTTACGTGTCGAGTTAAGTATTAAATGTTGGGCTCTATTAAAGTCCATTAAAATGAGAAAAATCCTGCAATGTTTTCCTCAAAAAACATAATTTCTTCTCGACTGAACAAAGAAAGACATCAACATTTTGGATGACATGGTGGTGAGTAAATTATCTGGATTTTTCTTTTAAGACAATGGACTATTCCTTTAAGGATACTTATTTCCACATATTTCTTATTTTAAACACATCTTTTTTTGTGAACACTTGACAGGAACATGTTGACACCCTTGCCTATAAAAAACCTTCTGTCTCTCCTAAACACGTTGTGTCTCTAATGATATGTGAAACCTTGTAGGCTGAAGGTGGCTTTGTACGGCACTTCTCGTGTTATTGCTTTCCTTTGACAAATCACTTTGCTGTTTACCTCGCTTTTTGGATAAAAGAGCCTGCTAAATGCCTAAATGTAAATGAATAACATTTAAAACAGATAGTAGTCCAGTTGGGACACAAGGATAAATTCTTTCATATCTCTGACACACATTCCTGAAACCACAGTTTGTTTGCTGACCTTCTTTTAATTTAGCAGTTAATTGATACCTACTGTGGTACAATGCTGACTTTGATGTCTGAAGTGTGCATGCAGATGGACTAAAGAGAAGTAAAAATAATCCAAAGCACAATAGACGCTACTGAAAAACACAAATTTACTTTTATGCATTTATCCAAAGCGAATTACAGTGCATTCAAGCAATTTATACCACGGGTCTGTTGAATGCTGTATTCTGATTGGCTGAGAAATGTTCCGTGGGTATGCATTAATTTCTGATAACCGCACACCTAACTTGTCAAATGTCTTAAAAATAGGCACCAGAGCAATATTTGTGGTAATCGTGATATAAGAGGAATAATTGACTCCGGTCCTTTGAATTATTTGAAAATAATGCAAAGGTCCGGATGGCCGTAATGGCACGATTGCACCTTGGGTGTGCATTATTTTCTTATAATTCAATGGCCCGTGGTCAATTATCCCTTACATATTGATCAGTATGATGTGATCTTTTTTTATTTTTCCCATTTGTTATAATTTTTTCCTTTAGAGATAAACAGCATATATTTACTTATACAAACACGATTGGTTCATACCTTAAACTTGGCGGTGAGGAGCTCGGTGGCCTCCTGCTCCTTCTTCAAGTGTCTCATCATCCTCTCTTTCTCCTCCAAGAGTCTCTGTTTCTCCTCTGCCACCAAAGAATGGTCATCTCTGATGGCCTCCTTCTCTCTCTCCAGCGTCTCCTGCTGCTCCTTCATGTACTCTTGTGCCTCCTTCTCCACACTTTCTTCATCATCCTCGCTCTCTTCATCCTCATCCTCATCTACCTCTTCTTCATCCCCTTCTCCAATCTTCCTCAGTCTGCTACTCCTCCTCTTCCTCCTGGTGAGCATGCCACGCTTATCCAGCTGCGCTTTTAGCCGGGCGATCTCCTCCTGGAACTCTCTCAGAAGGGCGTCTTTGGGGTCTTCGTTGACACGTGGCTTATTCTTGATGTTCTTGGCCCGGTTGGCATAGCGCAGGGTGGTAAGGGTCTCCTCGTAATTGTAGGATGCCGGCCCCAGAGTGGCCACCATGATGGTTTTCGCGTTCCCTCCCAGCGAATCCTGAAGCAACCGCGTGAGTTTGGAGTCACGGTAGGGTACGTGAGAACTTCGACCATCTACCAGGGCAGAAATTACGTTTCCCAAAGCAGAGAGGGACAAGTTTATCTTGGTGGCCTCCTTCAAACGTTCTCCTTGGACACCTGTCTTGGTTTGCCTCTCGCTGCCAGCCAGGTCCACCAGGTTGAGCTTGCCCACCCGGATATGGTTCTGGCCATCTGGACCGAGCTGGCTGCACTCCACCGTAATGATAAAGATGGCATGTGATCTGGAGCTGTGCTCGTTCATGTTGGTGGAGCCCACGGATCTGGTCTGGTTGCCCACGTTCATCACGTGCTCGATCTCCTTCACGTTCTTGGTCACGAAGGAGGACAGATCTTTGATGTAGACCCCTGAGTCTGCACTCTCCTTTAGCTCCAGCTTTCTGCTGTGATCTTTGGTGAGCAGGTCTCTTATCTCCTCCTGGTAGATCTCCAAATACGAGGCACGGACGAGGTACTGCTGGTTCTGGGAGCGCGAGATGTGCGTAAAGATTTGCTCGAACGAGTTGGGGATGACGCCGCGGCGCTCACCGTCCAGCCACTGGCCCTGCATTGTGTATGTCTTTCCGGTGCCGGTTTGTCCGTACGCGAAAATGGTGCCGTTAAACCCGCGTAAAACCGAGTCGATGAGCGGCCGGACCGTTTCATCGTACAGGTCGCTCTGTTTGGAGCACGCATCGTAAACGGCATCAAACGTAAAGGTTTTGAGCAGATCTCCCGGAGCCGCCTTTGGGTTCCGCAGGGCAACCTGGCCCAGTTTCACATCCATCTCTACAATGTTCTCATAACCCGACGATTCTTCTTTGCGGTTCAGCGGGCGACACCGAACCACCACCTTCACCGCCTCGCCGTTCTTTGATTTCATAGACATCTCGACGTCTTCTGCAGAACGAATGAACAGAAATGGGCGCAGTGTTCACCGTTTAATTGACTGTCAGAGGATGGCGGATGGTTTAAATGTCAGCATCAGCTCCCGGTTACCGAGCGCATAATGTCCGTGCCGGTGAAAATCTCTGCCGTCTGCACGAATTAATAAAAGACAACGCCGGATCCGTCATGAACTCGTATGGAATAAATAAAATCCTTACCGATTTCCTGTGGTAAAAGACGGTTTCACGTTCACGCGCATCTATGAGGGAATCGCGCACATCAGCCGCGCTTCACTGCAGCCCTGCCCAAACACACACACTCGCGCGCGCACATAAAAACTGACAAACACACACACAATAATTGCAGAAGACCCCGGTGTTTTATGGGATTTGGAGTTAAATGGACGAATCAGGCTCATTAAATCAGAAGAAATGTAAAAAAAAAAACCTATCGGTAAAGATTATGTTTAACACTGCTGCATTACAGGACGAAATTTGTCTGTGTTTACATTTAACACACTAAATTCTAGCTGGATCTGCTCAATTATTATATTTTGAACCATATACAATCAATCGTAGCCTATTCATGATGCTGCTTGACGAATTCAATAGCCTACTGCTTTAAAAATATTGTTTTTACAGACCAAATTGTATGTAACTCCTCTTAAACCGACTATACTGATTTTTATGTTATCTTTTCCTAAATTACCGGACTTAGCATTTTCCTAAACCTGTCATTCGATAATCCCATATATTTACATTGACTAAATGTTCAACGGTCCAAGACATTTGAATTCCAACTGTCAAAATTCAAACGCAACTGATCTAAAGCGTTTAACACGCTAATTCACGTGACCCTTTTCCATTAGTGGCTACACACCATTAATAATCACTTTATCTGTCACACTAGTACTTTAGGAGAGTGCATACTAGACGAAAATATCTTAATAATGCCTACCAATCACATGGAACACCCTAGGAACCTGCTACAACACCCTAGTAACAAGTTCAATAAATTATTATTATTATTAGCCTATTTAAACACGGATGTTACTTGTTTGCAACTAATTTAGCAGATTTATTTGTCCCGCTGTGTTGGTTTGATGCATTGCAAGTCTGTGGCGCCATCTTGTGGATTTCTGTAATGAATGGTTTAATTTTTAGACTTCTTGTGGTTAAAGGGATAGTTTATCCAAAAATGACAATTTTGTCATATTTGACTCACCCTCATGGTGTTACAAACCTGAATACATTTTTTTGTTCTGATGACCACAAAGAAAGATATTCTGAGGAATGTTTGAAACCAAACCGATCATGAGCCCCATTCACTTCCATGGTAGGAAAACGAATACTAGTATGCAAATTTGTTTCCTTTCAGTAGAGAGTAGTTTTTATTTTCCTTGTCATCTTTTTAGTTTTTTTTATGTCATAATACAGAAATACATTATGGTAAGATACAAAAACCCATTGTCATTGGTAGTAATTAATTAAACTATTTTTGTGTCATTGACTGCAACTGCCTTCTGGGACCCAACCCACAGGTTGAAAACTTTATTTTTTATCACCTAGTGATTCTTGGGTTTAAATATTAGACACTTTTGTACTTGTATCTCCATTAGGATAAAGACATCTGAAAATGTCTGCAAACACCTGCTGTGATTCCTGTCTGATCTTGGAAAAAAAAATCAATCCACCCTGAAATTAACAAATACCCAACACTGGGACTTGTTCCAACAGTACTGAAAGTGACAAACCATTCCTCTCAAGGTGATAGAACTTAAAGTGTAATGTAACATAAAGGTGACACGTGTTACACTTGGTTTCTAGTTTTTGCTAAAGGCTTTTTAAAGGGGACATATCATCAAAATCAGACTTTTTCCATGTTTAAGTGCTATAACTGGGTCTCCGGGGCTTCTATCAACCAAGAAAATGTGAAAAAGAAAAACCCAGGAACTTAGTTTTGGTAAACCATTCTCTGCAAGCATGTGAATAAATAGGTAATTGAAATTTGACTCCACTTGTGATGTCAGTAGTGGATAATACCGCTCCTTACTGTGCGTTCACACCAGTCGCGGTAGAGGCGGCAAGCGCGGATGATTTACATGTTAAGTCAATGCAAAAACGAGATTAGGCATCCTGCGACGCATTCAAAAATCTGAACTTTGGCGGATTTTCGCGCCGCGTTAACTAATCAGGACCTTGCTGTAGTAGTGATGTGATTACAGGAAGTGAGCGGAGTCGCAGAAGCCCCTCCCATGACGTGAATTTCCGGTGAATTTCTCGAACGACTAGAATTACACACTCGGCTTTCACGCGAGAATGAAACGAGTGAACTCAAATGTTTAAGCGTCCAACTACGCGCGAATTTCACGTTTTTACCACCTCTACAGCGGCTGGTGTGAACGCGCACAGTTAATCTGCACTATCCAACCACAGCTTTGCATTTTAAAGGACATTTTTGTTCACATCTAAAAAGTGGCAATTTAACATGCTATAATAAAATATCTATATGGTATTTTGAGCTAAAACTTCACATGTGTATTCTGGGGACACAAAAAATCTATTTCACATCTTAAAAAGTCTTGTGAAATGTCCCCTTTAACTACTTTGGGTTACTCTTGAAATTCACAATTGCTGTAGCCTATTAATAGCCAATATTTTCGGCTCCTTTATTACCAATAATTTGTGCTGTTTTGTCAGTAGCTTTTTAAATAATAGGCGTTAAATAATAGAATTTTTTGCTTGCTTGCTCAATTAATCTGTTCAATTGTGCACTTTTGCCATGCACATGAAAAGAGCCTTTAAATGCTTAAGTTCAAGCTCTGAAAGACATCCGGTGGATTTAACAGAACCAGATGTTTAACTCCATGGTGACTCACCAGCAGATTGACTTACAACACTACAGATCTGCTCTGTTCGGCAGTTTGTCTTAATCTCATTCAAAGATGAGGAAAATCTTGAGAGAGAGAAAAAAACTGGAAGAACTACATTTTATTCTTTTTTCCTCACAATATGGGAAGATTGACCCCTATCTAAGAAACACATACTGTTCTTATGCTGACAGGGATTCATTTGATAATACAGCATAAAGTTGGTCATGTCTGGAAACAGGAAATGGAATCATAAAACTGACTCAATGACAGACATGAAGAAATAAAACCTCTAGCAGTTTTCAACCATGTTTCTCTGAGTCACAGCAGGTTTAAGCATGTTACGGCTCTATTCAGATGTTGCTCAATGGATTACAACAATAGCCAAATTCTTCAAAACTCCAATGACAGCAAAGTCTGATTCTACAAAGAAACTGTTGCAGTTTGTCTCTTGTTTTATACAGTCCGATTAAATTTAAGAAGAAACACTATCTAAACTGAGAACTCGTAGGGTGCAACTTTCGTCTTGCATTGTGTAAATTTCTTACATTGAGAGACACCGGACTGACATCATAGGGTTCGACTCAACCTCAGGATTTATTAAATATCTATAGTGCCTGATCACAAGGTTGGGTTTACAGGCCCGAATCGGGTATCTTTATACACGGTCTGCGCCAGCTGCATCACACCCGCCGCACCTCCATTCACCCTTCCCGAATAGCTACGTCAATAATGCCCTCATCATGTCTTCGGACAGTTGACCCCCCGTCCAATCACTGTCAGAAACGAATTTGAAAAACATCACCCTCGGCCAATCACAAGCCTTAACACTGACGTAGGGGCGGGAAGAGGGGCGTGGCACTGAAATCTAGGGTGTCGCCGTGGTCGCTCTATTCGAAGGCGACGGCGGTTGGTCGGTCGTCAGTGTGTTTGTCCTCTTCTAAACTCCCAAAACGGACCCGGTACGGGCTGTCGGTTCTGATCCAGGTGCGAGACGTGCGGGTGGTGATTTGTTCGGTTCGGGATTGCTGGGATGAAGCGGAATATTTTTCATTTGAATCAGATCGCTGGTGTAGTTTGAAGAAAGAGAGAGAGTGAGTCGGGCGGAGGAGCCATTTTGTCCCGACAGTAAGAGAGAAAGAAAGAAAGACCGATATAAAACAACACGTAACAACACAAAATACGCACGCCGGAAGTAAACGCACATCCATAAAGATCTCCGTTGAAGTCTAAAATAGTCCACAGAGGGAAATTAACGAAATTAAGCTGTCGCGAGACTGACCCGTGTGTGTTTTTGGATCACACACACGCGCACAATCTTTCTTTCTTTAACACACACTCGGTGTCCATCTGTTTATCGTCAGTGTGTGTTTATAAGGAGCTCAAATGGCGAAGAAGACATATGATCTGCTGTTTAAACTGCTCTTGATCGGTGATTCTGGAGTGGGAAAGACCTGCGTCCTGTTCCGTTTCTCCGATGACGCCTTTAACACCACCTTCATCTCCACTATAGGTGAGTATCACGCCCAAATCCTTCCGAGCCGAACCTGTTCTGGGTGTTTATTCATAAATTTTAATGAGAAATAATGTTGTATGTGTGAGTGGATGGTTACCGGGCCTTGAGACGACTGAGGTCTAGCATGCTTGCTAACATGCTAACAGATTCATATCAGCTGATGAAATCATCAGAAGTCAGCACAAAGTCAGGATCATGTGTTGTTGGGCTGATAAGTTTGTTTTGGTTTGCCATGTTAACCATGCCCTATTTATTTGTCTGTTTAAAGGAGTGTTAAGGTTATTGTTGATGTTAAGCTTAACTGATAGTTGTTTAACGTTAGCTTTAACATAACATTTTTATTGAGAAAATGGACGTTAAATGAGTCTTATTCATAATCTGACAGTGTGATACTAATTTATCTGTCTGTGTGAAATAGTGCATAGTTTAGTTTAAATGTAAAGGTTCAAACAGGCCTGTCACAGACATTATACCTTTGATAATCTTTAGTTTATAAAGACTGCGGGTTAAACTGTTATACAGTACATTCACTTTGTAACTAGTTGAATTAGCCTGCAAATTCAATAAAATGATCGATTGTAAGTTATTTTTAAATAACCATAAACAATTCATTAGTGTGGCGTCATATGCTGCTCTACCGCGCATGCCCGGGTCAGCTCGTGCCAATAGAACGATTGCCTAACGCGCGCGCTTGTGTTCTGCTAAACCTGTCATTTCAGTATTCCGTGGTGTTTTCTCTGTGATATCATGGGGAAGCACATTTGGTTTGGACTTTTACTAGTTGTTAGGTTATGTTCATATGTTGATGGCTGATGTCATTGTATTTAAAAGAAACTTGCATTTTCCAAAGCAATGATGTGGTTTAGTTAAAATAAACCTGTTTTTATCCTAAAAGTAATTTGCTATACGTCTATATATGTCATGATATATATGACACTCCTTTGCTCTTAGGAACTTTTCCGAAATGTCACAGTACTGTGATGGTATGTAAAAAACACGGTAGCATCCTGTAAGATGTTTTCTACACTGTAAAGAATTAGCTGTAATTATGCAGCTGGTTGCCAGTAACTTACTGTAGAAGATAAAGACTGAAAATGTTTCATGTTCATTTAACTTTGAACAAACTGTGACAAGTAAATGACAAATGTAAAATCTACAGTAAGTTACCGGCAGCTAGTTGCCAGTAATACTGTAATTGCTACTGAATTATTTTACAGTGTATGCATTTAAACACTTCTTTGGGATAATGTCAGTGGAAAAGAGTTTTTTTGTGGTGACATTGAATTTGATCTGTTAGAAAACTGTGCCACAAGTGTTATATAACAAAAAATTCCTTTTAGATCAGTTTATTTCTGTTAACAAGCAAAATAAACAACAAGTAGATTATCTTAGTTTAAATCGCAGCTAAAGCGCATAAAAATCTACACTGAGCTAACGTTACTGTGTAAAATGTGTATTATATATGTTTATGCGATCTTAACTACAGATCGGCTGCCAAACCTCCCATCAAATGGCGGTAATCCATGATTGCCATCTTCCCTCTTCTTTAGGAAACCAAAACATTTGTTATTTTCCAAGAGGTATTTTTTGCAAGAGTTCAGTTTAGCAACTAGTCACACCATTAAACAAACATAGACCGAAAGTAAAGTTTCACTCAGGCGTGTAATCGCGTCATCGCACATGCGTCTGATGAAATCGTTTATAGACAGATGAAGAGTTTCGTTGCAAAATGAGATAACCATCGTTTTTTTAATATGTTTAGAAATCTCGTTTTTTGGTTGTGCATTCCAATTACTTTCAATGCAACTGCAGTTGGTTTGTTTTGATTTAAACCTTCATAACTTAAAAAATACAGCTAAGTAGCACCATAAAACAAAATAAAAAAATGATAACATAATAATAAACATGTTTTGACAAAAATGTTAAAAAATGAATTTATCTCGTTTCGCAACGAAACTCTTCAGATATACTTAGGTTGCATTTACACTGTATTCTTTTTTCTCTCTTGTGCACAGATCGGATAAGACCCACGAACGTACGAGCATAGATTCTATATTCTCATATCTGTTTCTGGCCTTATGCATATGTGGGAAAATGGATATGAATCGGAAACATGCATTCGCAGAACGGATATTCCAATGTCAAGACGTGTTGTGCGTCATTGAAAATGCGACGCTGGCAAATGACGTCAACTAGGGGTGGGCGGTATGAGCAAAAATCTATTGTACGAATAAGTCGTTTATTTCACGGTAAATGTATATTTCACAGTATATATTTTCTGTTTATATTGTTGTTGGAATATAATATATAATTGCAGAAGTTTGCCACTCACTATAACTTTTAACTAAATTCTCACCACAGTTTTAAAATATGGTCTAGTTAGTGTTCGAGTGAAAATGCCCATAAGATAACAAAAGATTGAGTCTTGATAAACAGTATTGTTTTTAAATCGGTTATTAGTTTTATAGACTACTACTTAAGCTAAAGTATGCATTGTTTTTTGAATTTATGCATACAGTACATTTAAATAGGCAATGTATAAAATGAACAGGTATGAATATATGCACAAACCTACAGGCATGACGACATGTCTGTATATGAGAGACGGATCTCTAGATATAGATATTATAAATATGACGGGTACTATGAGGTGATGACCATAAAGTCTGTTTTAAGGTCTTGACGCTCTTTTCTTTCTATTAATGTTATACCTTAACCTTTGCATCTCTTTCTCGTCTTTCTGATCAAAGATGTTTGTACTATGAGCAAATGGCGTGTCAAACTACATCGCTATGTCACTGATATAACCGCAAGTTTTGTCTTTGCTTGCTTAAAGTTCAGAAAACTTTACAACTATTAGCATTATGTGTGAGAAGTGCTTTCTTTGTGAGGCAGCTCCTTGTATTATTTCATCTGTGTTCATTTCATATTGTGATGTTTTACTTTCTCTGTGGTTTAAGCTGGGTCAATATGTCTCCCCTGAATTGTTTCACCAAGTGTTGCGAGTCGCTTTTAAAAGATGATGTAAGCGAATCGTCAAAAAATGAATCGGATATAGTCAACAAATCTGAATTGGGCATCAATATCTACAGCATAAATCCAGCCTCCCACTTTAACCACGAGCAGTTTTGATGGCGCTTTTTTTACTGCATTCATGTGCCTGGATAGTAAATGTAGTGAGTGGTTCATACTTGTTAGATTACAGGAACTCTATTAACCTATTCGAAAGGAACAGGGTGTGCGTAGCTGTGATCTAGCAGATGCTCTTGAACTCACCACAGGGTCGTTTCTCTCGGGGTAACAGGAGATCTCAGTGCTACAGCCATTCATGGGGCAAATTTAGAAACCCCCCCCCCCCCCCCATGTCCGTTTATTTAAAAAAAAACTGGTCCACAGGATGGACTCAACAGGACGTTTTGTATAATGTCTTGCATGTATATGTAGACCAGAGTCAGGTGTAAGAAGATATTCTGTATTTGTAGATATTTGGAACATCTATGTTCATTCAGAAGAGCTGTATATCATCATGTTATGATTTAATCTAGTGTTTTTAAACTAGGGATGGGCACGAGTTCTCTATTTCTTGAGGACTCGAACGTGGCATTGACGATTGATCATGAAAACGATGACAGTTTTTGTTTATTAACCCTTTAGTTTCATTATTAATTAATAATCTAGTATGTGATCATATTTCTGTCATAGTTTCTTTAAAGTTAAGTTTTATTTGAGTGTTTTTAAATATTGTCATTTTCACCATGATAATGAAATATGAATATTTTTCGGCATATATATATATATATATATGTTATCGGCCCCCAAATATAAAGAGTTATCAGTACCGGCTAAAATTTCCATATCGGTGCATCCCTAAAAAATTACATACATGCACATCCCATTAATAGTTATACAATAAGTATTAACATAATGGCAGATAGTTTGTTCAGGATTGGCATGGACACTTTTTACAATCCAATAAATTACAGATCAAGTCCGTCCTACAATTTACCTCTCATTAATGTGCAATTTCATTCAGAAATGTCACATAATGATATGAATGTCACGTTGACTTCAAAATGCATGTGTCTAAATAACTGGCAGTTTGTATTCTCCGAATTTAACAAATCCAAGTCTGCAGCATTTAATGGTATATTGACTAAGGCTGCATAACAATTAAATATTTCTTACATACATACATACATATATAAATGCGCCAATATACACTAATAATATGTGGCCGATAACTATTCTGAATTGCACAGCCGATATTATTCACAGCTATTTCATGTACTACGGCTTTTGATCAGTAAGTCCTTATCGATCTAAAATCACTGTTAGTTTAAGTCGTTTATAATATGCATTTGTAAAAGCAACACTCGTCAAACATAATCATTATACATATTCTTTATTATCATGAAAATACCTGGTTAAACGTTAATAAAGGTTTGAAGAACAGCAATATAAATATATCCTTAAGCCATGTCCTGGAGCTGCGTGTCATAGCTGCATGTGTATGGTTCATCGTCTGCAGCGCATATTGAGTTTCTGCACGAGAGCGCCCTCTGGCTTTTGGATGTAGCGGCAGTTCACCGTAATTCATTGAAAAGCATAGCAAGCATCATCGGCCGATATATATCGGGGCACCCCTAATAATTATTATCCAAAGTACTCAAAGAAAAACATTTATTCTGCAAAATTATTCACTAGCATTTTTTTATGAATGACCATTTAATTTATGTCTGTGAAACAGTAACTGAAACAAGTCGAAACAAGCAGCTAGAAATGAAAAACTAATATTTACCAGGTTTTTTTTCTGGGCAGACAAGGGTGTGTTTGAGATCTTTATGATTGTGTTTTTACCTGCTGCGAGTCATAGGATAGCGGATGACCACATCACTAGAGCCCGACCGATTTATCGTTTTGCCGATTTTATCGGCCGATATGAGCATGTCGCAGATATATCTGTATCGGCGTATAAGCCGCAGATATGAAGCCGATATGAACGTTCCTTACAGAACACATTAAATGCTTTTGAAAGATGTAAGTACTTGTTTGTCCAGCAGAGTGCGCCCTATTGGTTGCTAATGGCGACTCAGGTCACTCACTGTAGTGACATCAGCCAATCCCCCACCCCCTTCACTTCAGTCAGTCTCTCAGTTCAGGTGGCGGCCGCGGCAGTCACGCGGTTTCTTCAAAACATTTTACACCTGGTATTAAGACGCGCTTTGGTCGATTGGATTATAAGTGGACGAGAGAGACACATTCCTGTTTACATTTGGTCGTTTTAATCAGTCTTTTTTGTCCACTTGCGAGTTGTTTCAAACGCAAGCGGAAGAAATGACGCGAGGCGGAGAAAGGACGCGCTTAAACTGACGCGCAGTCTGTGGGAGTACAGCTGCTTGTGCTGTTACATTCTCATTTCAAAGCAATTGATTAAATAAGCTCGCGCAACTTTACACCCTCGCTAAATAAAAGAGGCGGAGAGCAGACGCTTTAGTTTGATAAAAGTTTAAAGTCCCGGCAGAACACTGTGGGTTCGTGTTATAAAAACGTTGTGCAGTACATTAAACATAACCCTACATCAGTATGTTGTCAGTAATTCAAGCATTGTCGTCTTAAAGGTAAGTTTTTAATTAATTTGTGAAGTCCATAACTCAATCTAAAGCTAATAAACAATGACTTTATAAGTTTCCATTTTTTAAAATAAGCCCAATATAACATTATTCTCGTTAAAACTGACAATGGTTTAAGTTATATGTATTTTGTTTTGTTTGTGATTTAAAGTTATTTATAATAAGTCAAATTTACTGTTTTGTGCACTTATATCAGAATCATTTTGGATAATAAAGTTTATTGTTAACTTGTAAAACACACCTGCCTATATTACATATCTTTGTCACGTCATTTTAAGTGTTTGATCACCACATTTGTGGTGTGATCATAGAGTGATCATTGCAAAAAGTATTTATATATAGTATATTCTGTTAATGTATATAGTGTATTCTATGTACAGTACTGTAGTAGTATAATATACTGTAGTATATGTGTACTGTACTATAATATGCACATAATGAATATCGGCCGATATATCGTTATCGGTCTTTTTTTACTCTCTAATATCTGTATCGGCATCGGCCCCAAAAAATGCATATCGGTCGGGCTCTACACATCACACACCTTACGTGTGTCAGAAAGAGAGGTCAGTTGGTTGTTATAAAATGTGACTACGTGCTTGATCTACTAAACCATCGGGAAAGATCAGTAAGAGTCTAAGAGATCTGTTTTTATTTCTATTCTAATTTACTTCCGTGTAGTTTCATCTTGACATGTCCTTGGTGGTTTAAATCCAAAGTTGATCATTTTCACTTTCTTTATGCACATCTGTTCTTATTGTAAATGAGTGCACATTATTCCCTATGAACTTTTGCAATCTTTAATTTGAAACTTGATTTTCTTTTCCTCTGACATCACTGAAGGTACATTTTAAACAATGACCTCGTGTACACCTGTTACAAATATCCATCTCATGTGATTTAAACATAAGGGGATGGGTGTAACCAGGGTTCGAACGTTGTTGTGATCTGATCGCTCAAACTTCTTTCAAAGAAACATGCGATGCATTTCTAGTGTAAACATGAGTATACCACGTTAATAACTGGTGTAAAGAGTAGTTGAGCGAAGTAGTTCACCACAATAAATTGCAAACTCTGGTGTGTGTATTTTCCTGATATTTACTTTCACCAGGAAATCCCTCCCTACAAATATTTCCTCTTCTTGAATATCTGTTTTTAAGTGATTGTGTGTGTCATTTCATATTGGCTTTACGTGAATCTCTCTGTATGTCATAGGCCTTAAAATACACACAGGAAAGTCCCAAAGTGAAAGATCATCTTACACGCTCGCACCCCTGCTACATATTTGAACTTTCACTCGCTTGTTTAAAAGATGATACACTTGTGAGCAACGAAATGTGAGAAACAGATCTTTTTAAGATCGGAAGAGAGTTTTGCACATGCTGTGTTGTACAATCTCTTTCTTTGATTGACAGGGTTTTGGGTCAGCTGGGCGGAGCTTTTGTTTTGTCCCTGTGGAGGCGCCTCACAGCTGTTGAGGCTCATGGGAAGTTCTGATTGGCTGACTGTCAAGAACCCATCCATGTATGTGTGTATGAATTGGATTCTGAGCTTGTGATTTTCCAAACTGAAAATCAGAGCCATTTTAACCCAAACTCACATTTAGTGCTGTACTGAATCTAAGCTGAATGTCTCTGTGAGGTAGCTTAAAGAAATTGTTCAATGTTGTCATTGTTTAATTAGTAAAAATGTGAACATTTGCTTAGCATGTTGATTTACAGTGTGTACCCCTAAATTTTCTGGTTGTGCCCCTAAAATTTTCAGTTGGGGGCCACTGTGCTCCTAGTGAAAAAAGTTAGTCTGGAGCCCTTCTGTCTGAGTGTGTAAGGGTTCGTGCACTCTTTTCTTATGCATCCTTTTCTCTCTGCTGTTGCGGTTTAGTGTGGTTTGCGTGTATTGTGTGAGAGTGACTCAGTGTTTGGCTCCTTGTTTGTGTATCATTGCATAAAGCGGCTCCCACCCATAGTGCAGCTGTGTGTTTAATATTTCTGCTGAATGTGATGTTTAGACCGATTTCTGCATCACAGTAGGCACGTTTACATGCAACCAAATAATCCGTTTGTAAATTGTATTGATTTTGGGATTTTTGTTTATTATAAGCTCAAATGAGCACGTGACGTGAAATTCTTTATGCTGCTGAATAGTGTTGTAGTCAAGACCACCTAAACTGAGTCCAAGTCATGACCAAGACCGAGACAATACCAAGACCAGTGCAAGTCAGTGCATTAAAACACTTATGATAAAATGTGGAATATGAATATGATTTGGCACTTCTTGTCTGTGCGTGTGCGTGTGTGTGTATGCTAGGGTTGGGCGATGTCCCCATAAATTGGCAGTTGACGATGGTTACGTAAACCATCGCGATGGACGATGATATCGTTAGGTGGGAGGGGGGTATTTTAATTTTTCGTTATTATTCGTTATTATATAATTATTATTCGTTATTTTACTTTATTACTTCCACTTAAGAAGACTTGTGCACTTTTTATTTTAATATATATTTTACATAAATACTATTCTGTACTTAAAATCTATTATTTTGTTATTTTACTATCCCAACTACTATAGGTTGCACATAAGGGGAAAAAGTAGCTTTAATCCACTGAAGAAGAGTTGTGCACTTTTAAGCACTTTTTAATCTCTTTACATAAATATTTTTTTCTATTTAAAAGCTATAATTTCGTTGTTTTACTAACCCAACGACTCCTTCGCGCTTTCCAAATTTTGCACGTAAATATCTGTGCATATGTGCCACCAGTACTCCGTCAGAGAGCGGGTCTTCAGCACCGCGGGGAGCAGCCAGCACTTCAATCCGCAGCTTATTAAAACTAGACAAAGTGAACAGGGCCAGACACATCGAAATTTAAACATGGTCTGTGTATGTAAATCCCGCGTTTCGGTCGGAGTGTTGTTCCCGTTTTCTTGTTCTTGACGTTCGCTGAATTCTGGGTTTATATCCTAATCTGCCGCTTCAGTGCAGTATAGCCTCAATGTAACAATGAGCACGATCTCCCGAGACACTACAATAGGCTACTAATAAATAATTAATATGGGCTGTTTTCTTGTACAAAATTAATTATTTTAAGATAAATGTACAACATGTAAAAAGACAAGATTCTAGCAATGTCAAGATTAGGGATGGCCATTTTCCAGTAACTTACTATTACCAGTAATTTACTATTACTTTTAATATTTACTTTTTCGAATATTTAAGCTCTTAAAGAACGAATATTCGTTTATTTAAATTATGTTAATTAAGACATGCGTGTTTTGTATTTTTCATTTTGTCATAATTTCACAGAAGGCTTAATTAGGAAATATCCACAACAAGCTAAACTTATATTCTGTATGTATATATATATATATATGTATGTATTTTTAAGTTGAAAACATTGTAAAAAAATATATTTTATTTATATATATTTTAAATTCTTCTTAAAAAATATCCTACAGAAAAAAATGCGTTAAAACTTAATGCGGAGCGAAGTCTAGTCAAATCCTTAGTTTCAAGTCGGTCGTTAGTATTAATTCATTACTGTTTGATCTTACATACATTATATTATACCAAATATTATACACTAACCCCAAATCTAAGCGAAGTTTGAGGACTTGCGAAGTTTAAAGTTTGAGGACTTGACAAAGTAGGCTATCATCATTTAAACAGACTCAAAACACCAAGAGCCCGGAGCAAATGAAAAAACACATCTACATAACCGACTGCTCAGTCGCCATTTAAATATCTTCTCAGTTTAGTTTGACATGTATTTGTGAATAAAGAAAACCGTATTTATCCTACCTGCTTCGGTGAAAGCCCGTTCTTCTGACTAGATACAATAATGCTTTGCTTTAAACTGCCATGTGCAGTTATCCGGTTCATTTTCAAAAGAGCACCGCATATAATAAATGTTCTCCGTTTCATTTCGTTCTCCGTGTCTGTCTCCTTATTAACAAAATAAAGTAGACTTTATAACAGAAAGCTTACAAATCTCTCATGATGTGTTGATTCGGGCGGCGGAGAAGCACGTTTAATAACACGTGAGCCCTCACTGAGCCAGTGGCCAAATACGGCGCGGCGCGGACAAACCCGGAGATAAAAGGAAAAACTTAAATTCGTCTGCAATCTGCATTGCCAAACAATCAGAAATACATACAAATTAATGTTCATGTATATTTTACATTTAAGTCTGTAAAAGACAGTATAGATGAAGTGAAAAAGCATCAAATAAGTTGTTACCCTTTGGTGGCACATTAAAAACAAACAAACATTCGAATAGCATTTTTTAAATTCGAATTATTATTGCCATTCGAATATCCGTGCCCATCCCTAGTCAAGATCAAATGCCTGACAGGATATTATCACAGACTAACACACGTCACGTCTCAGGCATAGACTACAGTATTTAAAATAGCATATATGGATTAGTTATATTTTCTATTTAATTTATAGAGCAATTCACGCAAAGATATTAGGTTAACTATAGTCTATATAGAAGAGAGTTAGTGTATGTCGACTCGCAGCGGAGTGGGGAGGGGGCGTGGCATCACGATGGTGACTCTCCATCGTGATGTCAGTCAACCATCACGATGGACGATGATATCGTCTATCGGCACAACCCTAGTGTATGCCATCACAGAAGTTGAAAAAATAATCAAAGGCATTGCAGATATGTGGGAATTTATCTTTGTCTATAAGCAAAAAAAGTGAGCAAACACTAAAGAGCTGAAATCAACTTAACCATTTATTCTGAACTGTCTTTCCATTGCTTGCCATCCACTTAACACAATTTAATGTTTTTTGTAATAAAATTAGAAAAAATGTAATTGGAAGAAACTTAAACAATGCCAGCATCATATGCCCAGAGTTCCCACGGGTCCTTGAAATACTTGAAAGTTTGTGAATCTGGAAGAAAAAATTCAAGGCCCTGGGAAGTTTTTGAAACATGCATAGATACAGGTCATTGAAAGTGCTTGAATCTATTTTATGCAAGAAGTTTTATGGAAAAAAATCCATATTATTCCCTGTGTAGTGTAGGATAATATCATAAAATTCTAGACTTTTTAAGCACACGTGCTAAACTGTTTGCTTTAAATGCTTATATCTTCTTTATGCGAATGTTGGTTCATACCAAAATGCTTTTTTGCATAGTTGTGTTTGACACATAAAAACGTCTCGGGTTACGTATGTAACTGTTGTTCCCTGACAAGGGAACGAGACGCTGCGTCTCCCTTGTCATACTTCCTGCATCCCTGTAACGCCGTCTTTGGCAATATTTCAGATAGCGATATACTTCCTGGCTCCCGTGTCACCCCGTCTTTGTTGTTAAGTCTCACCATTGGTTGAATTTGATATACACATTTATGCACTTACCCCTGGAGGCGTCCCCAAAGTGTCACCGCAGTGACGCAGCGCGAGTTCCCTCAAAAGGGAACTGTAATAATGTATCTTAAAAGGTAACACGTTGTAACCTTGCTCTCACTTGAAATGTGTCCCCACATTTAGTCCCTGAATTTGAGTGTAATAGACCTGGAAAGTCCTTGAAAGTTCTTTGAATTTGAAGTTAACTAAGGTGAGGGAACCCTGGATATTTGGGCTGTGGACGGTCATTGGGATGCTTTTGGGCTAGTTTTGAATGTCCATCCGGATGGTTTTGATATGCAAATCTGGCAACCCTGACTGTACGCTTGTGCAAACGTTTGGTTTGGATTATATAGAATGTGAATGTAAACAAACATTTAAATCGGATTGCAATGTTTAGGGTGCATGTAAACTGTATTGTTGTAACTTTTTAAATCGTATTAAATTTAGTCAGATTGACAAAATTTTGTGCATGTAAACATAGCCACTGTGCCAATTTGTAAATTTTTATGAAAAAATAGTGTTTTTTTATCTTTAAAACCCATCCATCCACCATGATGTTAGTGTGTGGTTGCTTGGGTATTACTATTGAGTTACTAAGGGGCTGTCCACACACGGAGACGCGTATCACTGTATACGCATAAATTTGTTATCGTATTGGCGTTTCATCCACACGGATCCGGCGTTTTGGTAGACTGAATCCGCTATTTTTTGAAACCGGGTCCTAAAGTGGATAAATCTGAAACCGACACCCTTGCGGTTTCGTCTGTACAGCCAATCCGTATATTTTGAGAAGCGAAAACGTCATCGCATCACGTGTTGGAAGCGTCACACGTAACAGCAACAACAATAACGGCGGACTACGTGATTGTGTTCGTGCTACAGAAGCTACTAAAGCCTACTAGCTTTATTACAGCAAAATCTATTGGTTCTATGCAGTTGTGGTGACCAACTAGCGATTATGGACAACACCATACGTTGGTTATGCGCATGCTCAAAGTCTTCTTTTCCGTGTATAGTGTATATCCGTGGCAGAATTACAGCGCCCCATACTGGTCCGGCATATATACTACACCGCTTTCAGTCGGTTTCAGTGTTTTCGTGTTTACGGATTATTTTTTTAGAGCAAGGAAAAAAATTATCGGATAGGGAATGCACCGGCTTCGTGTGGACATAGCCTAAGTTGTTCAAATTGTTGTTGTTTTTTTACATGTGGTGGTTGCCATAAGGTTTCTGGGGGTTACCCTTAAAACTTTATAGCATATCAGGTCATAGATATGTGCTGCTTTTTTATGGCCGATACCGATATTAAGATAGCTGTATGGGTGTGTATTCGCATCTGTACGATCACTCGCGACTCAAGGAGTCGCATACCAGACCGGAAGATGTAATTGCAAATTTGCAATGCGGCACTAAGCTTCTTTCCCGGTGTGCATACCCTTAAAACCTTTTATTTAACCGTGTCAATTGTTCGCGCAAAATGTGATTTCAGTTTGTAATGACTGTTGTTGGAGGATGCACAATGACTAAAACGAATTCTAAACCCCACCTCCAGAAACAAAGGTTGTTTGAGATGCTCGACAAATACAGTTTACCGCACTTTTCAGTGTAAGTTTGTGTTTCTGAATGATGTTACTGTGTGACTGCATCATTGAACTCTTAGCAGTTTCACAGATAAACCTTTCCATTCTGATTGCCTGTTCGTGTTGGTCGGTGCTTGTCTCAACAACACACACTGCTAGTGTTCATATGAACGCTTGACATCTCTGTACCTTTTAGCATCTCTACCACAGTGAGACTTTCAACCACCCTGGGTTGTGCTGCGTTTTTACAGAACAAACTGTGTGTCCGCAAAACACACAAACCAACCGAATCACTTACCCGTGTACATTAAACAAACATGGCTTGAATGCACAATGAATATTGATAGCTTTTATTGTGTAGATGTATTGTCACATTGGTCCTAATATGAACGTGCTTTTAGACATCATATCTGACTCTTAAACTTTCTCAGTACGTATGTTTTATTGCAGGGGGCAATGATTTTTTTTGTTTGCTTTCTGAAATAAAAGATTTTTGTTGCAAATAACGATTATTTTTATAATCAATTAATCTGACGATTATTTTCCGATTAATCGACAAATCGGATGGTATTTGTGGTATTTATTTACTTAAATTTCTGTTTCTTTTTTCTTTTCAGGAATTGATTTTAAGATTAAAACAGTTGAATTGCAAGGAAAGAAGATAAAGCTACAGATATGGTGAGTCTGCTTAAGTTTTTTTGTACTGTATTTATTTGTGCGCATTTGCATGATCCAGAATTGACCTAATGTTAATAAAAATTGGCTTAGTAGTATTTAGGGATGTACCGATAGGATTTTTTTTGGGCCGATACCGATTTAAACAGACAACTTCTGGCCGATACCGATATTAAACACTTGTATACAATACTATACAGTTGGTCTATTAGCTAGTTTATTTCTGCATCAAATTATTTTTACTGAACATGGATTGGATCTAATTAACATTCAACTGACCAACATAATAAGAGAGGCACAAATTAAGCTAAAACACATATAAGACAACATGACAACCTTCAAAGGTGGTTTTTGCTATTCAGCATTTCTTTTATTAACATCATTAACTCCTTTTTTACATATAATGGATTTCTTTAATAAACATAAATAATGCCAGTGCTATTGCAACTTCAAAAAAAGTTGGACTTCTTTTCCCCCACTAAAGTGCAGTCTGTTTCTTTTATTGTCCAAGACATTTGAGTCAACAAAGGTTTTCTGTCGGTGCACACCAGAACATTAAATCATTTTAATTGAACAACAGACATGCAACTCATTGCGTTTATGTGGTTAATTAAAAAACAGTCGGTATCGGCCTTTCTTGTGCTATTACCGATATGCTGATGGTTTCAAATTCATCAGATATCGGCAGATAAATATCGGCGGCCGATACATCGGTGCATCACTAGTATTATTGGCTAAGTATTATCTACAGCGATGTTGTTCGTCATGTAATCGTGAATGAACGTGCTTGTTGTGGATATTTTATTTATTTAGCTTCAACTATGATGAATGAACAGAAGTATTTAATTGGTTGTTGATGTGTTTGTGCAGGGATACAGCGGGTCAGGAACGGTTTCACACCATCACTACCTCTTACTACAGAGGGGCCATGGGCATCATGCTTGTATATGACATCACCAACGGCAAGAGCTTTGAAAACATCAGCAAATGGCTCAGAAACATTGACGAGGTACATCATGAACACAAACAGCCAACCAGCCAATTTTGTTTTGTATAATTATTGGAAAATGTCACGATAGATGCAGTATAGTTTAAAACATTAGTCCTTTATAACAAAACAAATCCCCAATTGTTTTTGCAGCCGAAAAGGGATATTGCTGACGGTTTGACTTTCGAAAGATGATTCATGCCGAAGTTACAGACAGTCAGCAATTTCATTGGAATTTATAAAAAATGAAACTCGATGAGGTTTGTGGTTGTCTCATCCCAGACTCACAACAGTTGGTTAAAGGTTTTTTAGTGATGTTAAGCAGGTCAGGTTACTCAGACAGAGCCGTGCTGGAGCCACAGTGTTTTTAAGAGGAGTCAGACTATGATTGACTTACAGTTATATCAAATTGGGATCGGAGAAAGTAGTTCAATATCCGGAAAAAGACACACTATTCATTTGGACTCTGACTCGATGTTACTGCGTGAAAGGATGTAGAGATTGAAGTAAAGATGCATCTAAATGGTGTGGGTTTTGTGTTTATTGCAGCATGCTAATGAGGATGTCGAGAGGATGCTGCTAGGCAACAAGTGTGACATGGAGGACAAACGTGTCGTACCAAAAGCCAAGGGTGAACAGGTGAGATTGTACAGGTTTTTGTGTGACCAGGATGGTCGATCAGTACACTAGTCACTTATGGTTGGTTGCACCAGCTGGGCGTAAACACGGTCGTAAGACTGGTTTGGATGTAAAATACGCTTTACGTCCGATGTAGAATTTACACCTGTTGTACCATCTAGGCATAGCGCACGTCTGATACTTAATCTTACGTCTAGTCAATGAAGTATAAAGTCTAGACTTTTCAGACCTGCCAACCTTTACGCATTTTGCGTAACAGATACGCATTTAGACATCAAACTACGCTGCTACGATTTGTCACTTCAAAATACGCGAAAAGCCTTTGGTGGCTTTGAGTTAAACTGTCTGTGCATTTGCGCACTAGGCAACTCGTCTATCTGTGTAACCGCATTGGGCAGCAACCTGTTGGGAAAAGACGACGTCGACCAATCATAGCGCTAGTTTTAAACTCTTCAAAGCGGAGAGCGGGGAGCCGTCGAAGCGAATAACGAAAATAACGAAATTGTTTTTCATCCCGGTCCATCTTCATACTGTGACTTGTTTTACAAGGGAGGATGGTTCTAAACACCGTTTTTAAAGGTTAATGGGCAGGGTATGGGAATTGTGAATTGGATCCATTGTAATAAGCCTGCCAACCAGGGACGTCTAGACGCCTTTTACTGTTGTACGTGCCCCAGTGTAAATCTGTTGTACCCAGTGTCCTATGTTGTGCCTCAAGTTTAAGTTTTTACTTTATTTGCCAGTATATTTATTTACATTGTTAATCGCGCCAAAAAAACTGAGCTATATGAACTGTAATTCACGCTTGTAAACACGTTGCAGTCCCACAAGACAAACTGGCGCGAGCACGCAGAAATCGATGTCCGCGAGCGGAGCGTCTGTGTTTACTTTTTCTAGCACTCTGCCGCCGCTCACTCAGAAGAGCATGTGATGTGAGGCACGCGAGAAAACATGACAAAACAAAAGTACGCTTCTGAATTTAAATCAATCTTATTCTTACTCGATTGTTACTGGCTCCTGTCGATGTACATCAGATTTTTTTGTGCAGAGCAGGGAAATAGAAGCAGAAAGTATAGATGATGAGGGAGGTAAAACGAACTATATGCTCAGCCAGTCAAAACCAAGTATAGAGGTTTGCATTATTGCTGAGAAAATCAATGTTTGTGTACTGTTCTGTATTGTCAGATATGACATTACTGTTTAGTTCACTAGATCTACTTTAGGACACTACATAAACAGTTGGCATCACTGCTGAAAAAAAAGCAGTATACCAGCAAGACCAGCATATGTTGTGTTTTGTTGCTGGTTTGCTGGTGACCAGCATAGACCAGCTTGATTCTCATGATGATTTGGTGCTGGTTTAGCTGGTGGTCATCATCAGCATACCAGCACCACCAAGACCATGTTGTGTTTTGGTGCTGTATGCTGGTGTCCACCAGCTAGACCAGCAAGGGAATCGTGCTGGTTTATGCTGTTTTTTCAGCAGGTTTAAACACTATGCTGATAAAATACACAAAAGGATCATCCACATATGTTTTTTATTGTAGTAGCAGCTAAGTAATGTTATTGTAAATTTGTGTAAAAGACTCATTATCATCAGTACTGTAGAATGCACATTTGCTAACATGGCATTTATGCATTAAAACATTTTAATACTGTTCATGTTAGGTATGTTAAAGAAAAAGTAGTGGTAGGCCTGCTGTGCCCCATTAGAGGTTCATGTCAATGTGCCTGCTGGAATATAAAGCAAGGACATAGCATGCTATTTGTTGCTTCTTTGTTATTTATAATGTCCCATGTATTTAAGACATATGCCATAAGCATATTGTTTAATAGGCATATTTTTGGAGGTTGCCTTTTCATTAAATGAGTTCTTCATAGCCTACTTGTATGTTGAAAGACTAGATATGGTGGTGAGTGGGAACAATTTGCTTAGTAATAAGTTGTAGTAATAAGTCATAAGTAAGCATGTGAACTCAATCACTACAGATCAGCAAATGTGCCTGACCTCGCGCCGCGCCGCTGCGGTAAGTTGCTACTCAAAAAAAAAGGTTGGCAGGTCTGACTTTTTATGGCAAAAAAAAGAGATAATCATATTTGATGAGACTTTATACAGTGAGGAAAATAAGTATTTGAACATCCTACTATTTTGCAAGTTCTCTCACTTAGAAATCATGGAGGGGTCTAATAATTAGGAATAATTAGGTCATTGAAATTTGGCTCTCCTTGTGATGTCATAAGGAGCTCGTATTATAATAATACCGCTCCTTAATCTGCACTATCCAACCACAGCACTGCCATTTAGTGCAGAGAGAAAGAGGGAGAAAAAATAATTGACAGCACAATTGAATTTGAATTGCATCAATCCACCATCATTGTGATCAGTGTTTGCATTTCATCAGCTCATTTGCATTTTAAAGGACACACCCAAAATGACACATTTTTGCTCCCACCTACAAGTGTCAATTTTAACATGTTATAAACTATCTATATGGTATTTTGACCTAAAACTTTACATGAGTATTCTGGGGACACCAAAGAATTATTTTACATCTTAAAAAATTATTGTGACATGTCCCCTTTAAAATGTCCACCTCCACTCCATTTATTATTATCCTAAATTAGATGCACCTATTTGAGGTCGTTAGTTGCATAAAGACACCTGTCCACCCCACACATTCAGTAAGAATCTAACTACTAACATGGCCAAGACCAAAGAGCTGTCCAAAGACACTAGAGACAAAATTGTACAAATAGCAGGGTGTTCAAATACTTATTTTCCCCACTGTTTATCATAAAATAGCTAAATATTTACAAATACACAGTAAATAAGTTAAAAGCTTTCAGTTAATTTTGTTTTAATCGAGAACTATTAGAAATTATCTGCAAATAATTACCTGTTGTGCAACGGTAAATGCTTTTGTTTAGTTAATGTTCAGGTTGTGTTTGATTGGTCTGGACGTGATGCACGTATCTTGAGGGAGAGTGCACTGGCAAACAAATTGATGGAAAGCTCTTTATTGTCATAGCGGCAGAAAGTGTAAGGCGTTGTGCACACCAAAACTTTTAAACGTGGCTGAAAACACCTGGAGGATGCCAAGCTGACGGCTTTGGTAGCTCTGATTCTTGAGCTGTGAGCCGGTTGGTTGCTGGGGTAATGTGATTGGATGGCCGTGTGAGAACTGACATTGACGAGTGGAGCTTTTCACCCAAAGTTGAAGAAAAACCGCTAACTGCTGGCTTTTTAGAAAAACGCAGAGCTTTCATTGGAAACAATTGAAAACATGCGCCGGCCGCGGGCGTAAATGCTTTGGTGTGCACGCCCACTAAGTCTATAACCATAGTAACGCGAATGGCGTTTTATTACCACTGCTGTTAAACGCATATGCGGGGACTCGCATCAACTACACTGAGCGTAGCTGCGCCTGGTCGTAGTTTCAGATGGTGAAACGGGTAAAAAACAACGTCACAGCCAAATTTTTTACGTCTGTCTGGTGCAACTGGTCCCTGACAACTGACTGGTGGTTGAGGTTAGGGCTGTCACGATTATGAAATTTGGCTGACGGTTAATTGTTTAATAAATTGTGATGATTATGATGATTAATTGCCTGTTTATTGCTTTGACATTTAATTCTCATAAATTTTTTTGTTTATGAAATAATTTTCACAGAATGTTGTGATTATTTAAATTAAATATTTTGCGAGGTTTATCTGGCAGTAAATATTTATACACATAACACATTTTTAAAAGTAATCTGATATGGTCTCGTTTATACAGGCGCTGCAGCTCCCCCTTGTGTTCTTTAGAGAGATGTGCAATCATTGCGGTGATCTGAAATCATCGCGATGAGACGATTATTTAATCATTGTGACAGCCCTAGTTGAGGTTGACTATTGACTACCTAAAAATTGTTCTTGTATTTTCTTATTTTTTCTTATTTACCACAATTCCCTGACATTGTAAATGAAATATAGAAATATAGGCGTGGTAAGAAATATTTGCCATTTTCGGATGGATGAAAAATTGAGAGAAAAATGTTTGACCTGTGTCTGACCTAAAGCCTAGTTTATGGTCGCCGCGTCCGCAAGAGCACGTTGGTGCGCGCGGCAAAAATGACGTCATATTTAAAAGATTGTTGTTTTATTCATGTTCTCATATTTATAAATATCAAACTCTAATGTTAAAAGCAGTAGGGTTGTTCCAGCGGACGACTTCTTCTATCCTCTTCTTTGTGTTTGTTTTTGACTTTATTGCTCGCGTCGCCGCCTGGTGGTTAAAAAAATGGTGCAACGGCGAGCGCGTAAACTATAAACGCCTCGTCCGTTTGGTGAGACGCGCGCGCGATCCGCGGAGGCTTGCGTTGCGGACCAAAGCGCGAGTATAACCAGCCCTTAAATCCGCATTTCCACCGTAGACAACGAACGATGGTCGATAATAACCAAAAGTCATTAATTCGTAGAGTCTTAAAGGGACTGCGTGAGGTGACGACCATCTGCGGATGCGTAATTTTCACATCCGTTAAAAAATGTGAACTGCACCTTATGTGGTACGCCGGCGGTCCGGAAGTAATGTATTTCAGTGTATTCTATTTTTAAAAACACTGTGCGTGGTGAAAATTATTCATCCTTTTAGTTTAACTTTATCAGTAACATTTGAATCGTTAAAAAATGATTGATTACTGATAAGTAATACATTAAAATAATAACATATACATATTAAATGAATAGTCTCATTTGTTTTGTCTTGTCTTTGTCGCATAGCTTTTTATTGTTTCATTCATTTGCATTCATTTATTTATTCCACTATTGTGAATATTAGAATGAAGCCTCTTGCGCTGGAATGAGCTTCTCTCTCATGTTAGCACAGATTTACGATTAAATTGAAACTTCATTACGACTGCCACTTGGGGGCGAACTGCAACAGTCATGTCCTAATGTCGCGTACAGGCGAACGGTGGCTTAATAGTTTTTTGTCCAATAATCTGTCAATCACCATTGCTTTAGACTAACTAGTTGTTTAAAAATATTATATGCATATACTTGTTCAGGCTCTCAAACACATTAATGAACTGTTTGGTGTTGATTTTCAGATCGCAAGAGAACACGGGATTCGCTTTTTCGAAACGAGTGCAAAAGCCAACATTAACATCGAGAAGGCGTTCCTAACGTTAGCAGAAGACATTCTTAAAAAGGTGAGAGCTGAAATACCTGACGCAACGCAATCAATACTAAAAGCCATGCCATTGCTATTTTCTGTTTTTTTTTATTTATTAAAATTGAATTACTCTATTTTATTCGCAGACACCAGTAAAAGAGCCGAACAGTGAAAATGTGGACATCAGCACTGGGGGCGGAGTCACGGGCTGGAAGACCAAGTGCTGCAGTTGAACACACACACACATGTACACACGTCACACAAACACAATCTTTTCTTCTGTATCCCTCTTTCTTACCCCTCACCTTCTCTCTTCATTCACTCATCCTTTGTTTCTGTCTAACACTCTTCTGTTGTGTCCTTCTTATGGGATTGTCTGTAAAACACAACTCTAACGTTTCTCACACAACTGCTTGCTGACATCATTTTTATTTCTGTAAAAAAATGTAAAGAGAAGTCGTTTCATGTTTCTTCTTATTTTAAACTTTAAAGAAAGAACGAAATGAGTTTAAACAAACAAACAAAACAAAGGCGCATTCACCACTACACGAAGACCGGCAGTGGACCTGGAGACGCTGTATGTCGGCGCAGAGGAACGGCGAAGCGTTCAGTATGACATCATAGATGAAGACTTTGTCCAGTGTTAGTGTGAGATCTTCTCTAGCTGGGGTTATTTGTTTTTTTTTTTCGTCCGGTGCCTTAACGTAGAGCATATAAGCTCATCCCCCCACCCCAAAACACACACATATAACCATCACTCTTCTGTAACCCATCCAGACACAAACAAACAATGGTCCTCACCTGACCCCCGCAAGCTGGACCCCACACATGCCCAAGCGGAACCATCCATTCTGTTTGCACAGAAGAGAATGGCATTATATTTTTGTTTTTAAATCTAATTTTTTCTTTATTACTCAGAATGATTGTTTTATGAATATCGGTATGTATTTTTTGTTTACCCTCACTCAGTTACTCATTCTCTCCTGCATGCTGGTTTCTTTGGGTTTTTTGGGGTCTTTTGTAAGTTTTGCCATGTTTGTAATTCACAGGAAGTATCTCTTCTAGTCAAGATACGTGTCAGGGAGGGGAGTGTTCTCTTTGGAAATTCAAACAATTTTGCAGATCCATTAAAAATAAGCTTGTTTAAGTTACATGTTCTCCGCATTTTTCAAGGATGAAAGGAATTGTGTGTGTGCTGGTTCATATCTGGTGTCCTCACTTAAGTAGTAACTTCTGTTAATAGCAAGAAGACTAAATGCATGGTCATACGGGAAATTAGTATGTTTTTATTAATAGAAAATATTTTACTCCTATTTGAGTCAGATAATTCCTGTAAATGTTATATATTTATATAATATATATATATACACATGCATCCATACATATACATGCATGCATGTATACATACATATTGATCTGTCTGAATATGAGACATCGACTGTCAAATTTTAGTCATGTAGAAGTAAATATTCATAAAGGTACTTTATGTAAACACTGTAAATCCATTTCTATATAAATTCACGAAGGTTAGTTTTTTTCCTATTGTCTTTCTATATACTGTGATTCAACAGAACCCGAGCATCCAGACAAAAATCCTTTGCATGAAATTTGAGGTTTGAAATCTTAATTAAATGTTGACTGTTAATGAACTGGACAAATTATGCAATTTAAAGGGGACTCTTAAGATGTAAAAAAATAAAGAGTTTGGTTCCGAAACAAGATAATTATAATTTTTCAAAAAATCTTGTTTTTTGATTGTGCATTCCAATTAATAATCAATCAAACTGCATTTAAGCCTTCAAAAATAAAATAAAAAATACATCTAAATAGCACGTTTTGACAAAAAATTTAGTTATCTCGTTTTGAAACCAAACTCTTAGAATCTTTGGTGTCCTCATAGTACATATGTGAAGATTTAGCTCAAAATACAACATAGATTTATTATAACATGTTAAAATTGCCACTTTGTATGTGAACAAAATTTTTATGTTTTTGGGTTAAATGCAAATACTGATTGCCATGATAGTGTTTTGTTGAAATTGAAACTCAGTTGTGCTGCCAATTATTTTCTCTCTGCACTAAATGGCAGTGCTGTGGTTGGATGGTGCAGATTAAGAGGCGGTGTTATTATAATAAGATCCCCCTTTGACATCACAAGGGGAGCCTAATTTTAATCACCTATTTATTCACATGGTTGCAGAAAATGGTTTACCAAAACTAAGTTATTGGGTTGTTCTTTTTCATATTTTCAAGTTTGATAGAAGCACTGGGGACCCAATTACAGCACACTAAAGGGACACTACACTTTTTTTTGGAAATATTTTCATCTTCCAGCTCCCCTAGAGTTAAACATTTGATTTTTGCCGTTTTGGAGTCCCTTCGGGCGATTTTCGGGTCTGGCGGTATCACTTTTTGGCATGGCTTAGCATAATCCATTGAATCTGATTAGACCATTAGCATCACGCTAAAAAATAACCAAAGAGTTTCGATGTTTTTCCTATTTAATACTGTGGTTACATCGTGTACTAGGACTGGCAGAGGATTGTAAGTTGTGATTTTCTGGGCAGATATGGCTATGAACTGTGCTCTCATTCTGGCGTTGTGATCGGGGACTTTGCTGCGTAGCATGGCTGCAGGAGGCACAATGATATTACGCAGCAGCCGAAAATAGTTTCCTTAGTAACTTTCAATGGCGGGGGACTATTTTCAGGCAGTGCGTAATATCATTGCGCTTGCTGCAGTCATGTTACGGCAGCAAAGTCCTTGATTATTACACCAGAATGAGAGTATAGTTCCTAGACATATCGGCCTAGAAAATCACAACTTTAAAATTTCAGTCGGTCTTGGTACACGATGTAACTACAGAAGAGTCAAGTTTTAAATAGGAAAAAATATCGAAACTCTTTGGTTATTTTTTGGTGAGATGCTGATGGTCCGGTCAGCTTCGGTGTATTATGCTAAGCTATGCTAAAAGTGGAAGCGCCGGACCCGGAGATCGGCTGGGTGGATTCCGAAGCGGTAAAGATCTCTAGGGGAGCTGGAGAATGAGCATATTTTCAAAAAAATGGTGTGTCCCTTTAAACATGGAAAAAGTTGGATTTTTATGATATGTCCCCTTTAATAAAAACACTTAATGAAGCAACTTTTTTTCATGCCTTGTATTTTCCTCACAAACTAACTTGGTCAGGATAACTGTAGGCTTAGTTCAGCAGATAGGCTGTAGTGTTCCTGTATTACAGTCGTCTTGTTTTCTGCAGTGGCTGTTTTTATTTATTTATTAACAAAAACACTTGAGTTTATGTTATTGATGATGCTCCCGTAACTGGAATGCGCACATTACGACGAGAAGCTCGTTCGGGTTTTACCTGCGTGTCCGCAGACAACCCAGAAGTGAGTATCCCCGTGTTCTTCTTCCTCCGAAGGGCAGAATGGGAATTCCGAAAGGGAAAAATGGAAGTTGTGTCAGCAGCACATTGGGGATTTTTCGGATATTTGGGACGACGACTCGTATGACTCTTCTACAAGTAAGGCGGGGCATAAACAATGAGCGCATTTAAACACACACAAACACTATTGGTGATACACAATGTAACACATAGTGGTAACATATACTGTCTCAATTTCATCCACACCCACTCCATTTCTCCATCTCCATGTCCTTTATTGCCACACCACAGAGATTCACTACAGAAACACACCATATAACATTACACTACATGGATCTCTTTAGGACATAGTCAGTTTTACATTTTACACGTATAATCCATTTATATCAAGTGGTCAGTGCATGTGTTTGTAAAGAAAGAAAATGTTATTGTAATATTTTACAGAATACTTTCTCTGAAACTTCACTTAAGACATGCAGTCAAACTAAAGGGTTTTGATGACCCGAGTATAGATCAAGACACTTTTAAAAACACAAAGAATGTGTGAGCATTTAAAAAAGTTTAAACAAAGCATTTACATGAATATAAATTTAATTGATTCGGCTGTCTGAGTCATTCTGTTGCATCTGATCTATTTGCAATTTATTTCCTAATTTCTTCGTTTTGTTGCTCTCTCTTTCTGTCCAGTGAGGATGTTGGCCAATAAGCAGAACTGTTTCACAAATTTCCAAAAGGTTTTTTGCACTTCACACTTGCAAACCCATCATTGAAGGCTCCAGTGTGAGTCTGGTTATATTATTTGCATAAGAGAGAATACAATCACAATGTATGATTTTGTATTGTGTTGTCTTGTGGCAATGCCATAGTTTGTTTGAATGAATGCATTCAATTATTGAAGTTAGTTTAACAAAATATTTTTAAACACTTTCCCCTGTTTCTTAGTTTCTGCAGGTTTGTCTTATTATAGTTTTATTTGTGCCTCTTGCCTTCTGTTTGATGTTTACTTAATAATAGTTTTTATCTTTGTCTCTCATGTGTTTTAATTTTATTTTCTAGTAGAAAAGTTTATGTTTGAAAAACTTTTCAGAGGAGAAATCAATCAAACTAATGTGATCTGACTTTTTTGCTGAGCGAAAATATTAAACATTTATATTTTTTACTTTTCTGAATGAGTGTAAAAGACAAAATCATGTTTATTATGACAAAAGAATATTAATTCATATAGGAAAACAAAACATTAACTGTGCTTTATCTGCTAAATATGAAATAATATCTTATGCATTTATTTAGATTCGTTTGTGTTATTTTGTTGTTTATGGGTTTTGATTTTAGACCACACGATGGCAGCAAGTTTCAGAAAGCGATTATCTTTTACAACATTTTTAAAATTCAGTATGAAATCTGCATAAAGTTGTGTATTTATAATTCTTTATTTAAAGCGATTATAGCGGAATTTCAGCAACAATGTACAACAATTAATTCAATTTCAGTAAAAGCTGTAAATGACACAACATAATTTTCAAGAAGTAATAATAATTTTCCTTTAGCCTATTGTTTGAAATATTGTAGTACTATAGAAACACGTATTTAGACTTTTAGAAAATGTCATTCAATGTTTACATTACTAAACACTGTCAAGGAAAAAGGAATCTTATGACACAACATATGTCTTTTCGAGAACATATAATGCAAGGTATATTTACTTTGACAAATATTTAACAACTCTTACAGTTTTTACATAACCCAAAACAATAAATTGCACAGAGAAAAACTAAACATAAAAATAGCCACTTCAGAATTGTTTTGGCCAACTGAAAATTTTGTAATAAGTGGCAACCACAATTTATTCATATAGATTTTATTGCAAAAAATATGGTGATACTACAATTTATTTTTAAGATTAATATTTTTCTACATACATTTTTTTTTTTTTTTAATAAAACATATCTTTAAACTGTCTTAACTTGTATTAGTGACTGACATTGTGAAAAATTGTCTCAGGCTATAAAGTATTTTAATAACATTTACTAAACTAGAATTACGGATGATCATAATAAAATGGGAATCTGGGGTCTAGGAAATATCTACTTAATCCACTACGCAGGCCTACCATTTATACATATGCAGAGAATAACAAATCACTTACAAGACGTATTTACTGTTTTATGTAAATGCAAAAATTAGCCACATTACAATAAAGCAACATTTCTTCCGAATGCTAGGCTATGACTATTTGACATGTATGTTATATAAAGTCTTTTATCCTCATGGTGATTAAATCATTCAATAACAAATCTTCTATTAATAATGTAAAAGTGAGTTTTGAAACAAACCATGTCGAGTTTTCACAGAAAACTCTACTTTTGTAAACTCAGAATGCTGCAATGTCTTAATTTAACCAGGAGATGGCAGAACAGACTCCCCTTCACACATTTACACAAAATAAAGACTTCTCATTGTGGTTCATGTAGACGTCTGTGAGCTCAGGAGAAACGGGTTCGAGTATTGATTCTCCTTGAAATACAAAGGAAAAAGTTACATATTACTAATTTTAATTATAAATATTTGCTAATTCAAACTTATAAGATATAGCTACATCAAAACATAGATTTAAATTTAGAACACTGTCTTGCAATACATGTTGTAACAAACACTATTTATTTTGTATTATAGAAACTGCAAAGTTTCATGTGGAGTCCGCGCATGGCAACTGGCGACACTTGCGCGGTTTCTATGGAGGATGCTGTGAGCTGAGATGCTCAAGGAAGTCGGGCAAACCCAGCCATCATCCACCGGTGCCACACACTTCATATATTTATATATCTGCGAAATAAACATATTTACAGCCATATTCATCAGACCGCGGTAATGGCGGATGAAAGGTAAGATGCGCATGTCGTTATATAATAAAACTGCATGGATGTAAAACAAATATATGCGACTGGCCATTTAATATGTACATATACAGCACCAGTTGTGCATACCCTAATCTACAACTTATAATAAAGGTTTGTTTAAATGTTATTGAAACACTTCCTGATCACAGAGCAGCACAGACCGCTTTGAAGGCCCACATGCAAATTTCGGCTAAAACTAAATTGTAAAAAATATATTTACAAACATTAAAAGCTAGATTATTGTGCCGCTGACTTATGCAATGATCATTTCTCTACACGTGGTCAAATTTTATACACCATAAAGCTACAAACACCCTTTAATTAGTACCTGCCTGTTATACCATGCCACCCAAGTACATTTCAATTCTTTTGAATAATGAACATCTCGGTTATCAGTCAGTATATACCTGTAACTCAACCTCAGAGCCAAACCGCTGCACGTCTACTACACTGACGTCACTACGCTGACTTGCAGCCAGGGGGCGCCACCGGAACTTAATTCTTTTTACTGTAACCTAAAGCAGGTTGAATATCAAACTCTGCCACCGTGGTGTGTGTTTTCACCTCACACGATGAAGAAACTCGAGACATAGTAAACGTGAACTTTTAGTATGTCAATTTAAAGGATAAGTCCAACCGGTTTGAATTTTTTAGTTTGTTTAACCAAAAGACATGTCTATACAAAATGGCTGCCAATCAGACCCCCCATCAACCCCCATTAAAGTCATGCATGACAATGGGTACATGGATTTCATTGGTTTGTTTTAAATACAACTAGAAGTGATTTAATTACTTTTAACAAATCTCAATTTAAAGACTTTAATTGAACTAAAGTTAAACTTAATGTTATTGTCTTATTAGGCTATATTTAATCATGTAGCATATTTATGTTTATAATTTCTGTCGAATTCTCCAATGATTTGTTGACACTAACATTTCAAACTCGTGAAATTTTTATTTCTCTTTTGTTTAATTTTGTTTAAAACAGAAATCTATCGGATTTGACTGGATATTTTTGCGCCAAGGAACTTTTCAAAGACTATCTGGAGTTTCCTCAGAAATTTCCTTTACACCCCAGTCTGGATCTGAAACATCAAGATCTCAAGACAGCATATAAAATGTATAAATTGAATTATTAAAATAATTAATTAAATAGGCTAATAATTAAAATAAACATTCCTGGGAACAGGGAGAATTTCACCTGTGCTTTATTCTAGAAATCAGATAAACAAACATGTGCGTAAATAACAATTAATGTATTTTTTAACTATACTGAAAAATCAAAGCGCGTGCTCATTTTTGCGCGTTCCCGCACTCATTGTTTGAGATTGGAATTAAAGGAGCGATTTAACCTCCTCTTACATTTCACAGACGCTATGAAATATTCATGCTGGAAAATTCCTCCATTCAGCACAAATGAAAGCACCACCAGCAGCTTGAACAAAATAAACGAAACTCGGTCGGTGGATCCTTTAACTGCCACCACATTTAGTTAGTTAGCAGTTAACAGATGTTAACAAGAAAGAATCATTGGCACTGTTTAATTTTCTTTAACTTATCCGCAGGGTCAGACACAGAGCACGCGCAGCATGGCCGTGCACTCCATCGCAGGTGAGTGAGATATAGCATCAATAAGCTATTTATATACAGTGATATAAATAAAATCAGAATAATATCCTGTTTGTAAGAGCATTACATTAAGAAATTGATGAATTGGATTACCTCTCTCGCTGTGTGTGTGTGGTCTGACAACACAAGAAGCAATTCATAGTAATATAATCAGCTCAGATTGTCTTACGCAGCGAGCTGTGATCTTTCCGTGCAGTTATTGATCGTATCCGACACAAATATCCATTTAAACCAAAGAAAATGCGTCGGAAAAACTCACTTGACATGCCATCACTGCAATTCTTTCAGTTTTGCACGAAGTTGATGATTGAGACAGACAGAAATGAATTGAGATTGACAGAGAGTTAAAGAAACCTGACCGCAGCGTTTATCCTTCCGTCTGACGTCATGGTTTAATTGTGACGTATACAGAGCGTGGAATGATCACCACCTTAAACACATAATAACTTGCAATGGTTAAAAAATAATAATTCGTAAGATACGCAAAATTTAAAATTATCGGTAACACTTGTGGACTTTTCTTATTGACAATTATTGCATCGATTAAAAGACTACATTTTAAAACAACAATAGTTGTTGTTGTTTGTTTTGCGTTTTAAACTGAGAACTATCTGAAATGGCGTTTAAATATATTTATATATATTATTTTTTTAATGTTTAGAAACGAAATATTACTAATACTGGAATCTGAAAACGTAAAGAGAAAATGTATCATCTGTCCTGTCCAAAACATTTTTTTTTACGAGAAAATGCTTCAAAATTCTAGAATAAAGACGAATGTTTTAAAGTAAAATATAGCTCTGGTGGTGACAGAAAACTGCATGGGAAAGTTAGTGGGAAAACATTTATTTTTATCCTTTTCAATCTATCAATAAATGTTTGTTTTGGATTGAATAGGTAATTATTTTAACGTAATCTAATCCAAAGGTATATGCAAAACTGTGGCAGTCTGCAAGTTTTTGTGTAAATCGTGTCTAAAGTGACTTTACAAAAACGTGTGAAATTGTTAAAATATTCCCCTAATATTGACCACTTGTTTGTACAGAATACTTTGCGTGACGTTCAAAAACGATCGGGTTTATGTTGGTTCAATAGAAAGAGAGTTTCGGAAAGATGGGGGAATTGCAGACATGAATGCATCACTAAACTAAACGAATAGAGAAGTGCTGCGTGGACTGAATGAGCTCTATTGACAGCTATGCGTTTCCTCAGGGGTTCGTCAGGGTGGGGGTGGGTGAGATGAAGGTATGGCGGATCCAAACTGCTCAATACACTCAAGATAAAACCTCATGCTGGTCCAACGGGTTTAGAAAACGAAATTTCCCCCTCTTTGATTCTCTGATTTGCAATTCAATATCAATCAATCATTATGATTATTTATCGATTTGATTAATTCATTTAATTGTCAGATGTGTCCTAAAAGCCACCCAAAAGCATGTTTTTTCTGTAAATAAACAGCTACTTGTGTAGTCTTCATTTATTAAAGGGTTAAACTGAGATCTTAGCTTTTAGTAATGTTCAATAAAAACGAATTCAATAATATTAGCATATTAGTTTTAGTTTCACACAGTAAAAGTTTTTTCTTAGGTAACTAAGTGTTTTTTATAGATAAAATTTCACCTGCTAAAACATGGCATATTTTTTTTTTTGCATTTTAAAAGCATCTATTTGCATATGAACATTTAAAAACATGATGCCACATTAAGAATACATTTCTTTGCAGTGTGAATAGCAAGTCGGATTTAAAGGTTCATTTTTACAAGAAAAGCAAGAAATCATTTAAAGGTTAAAGCTGAGGTAAAGCTTGTTAATCAGTTAATTATTTTGTTGAAATTTCAGCCTATTCAGTTTACAATAATTTACCTTCTTACAATAATTTAATCTAAAAAAAAAACACACACACAAGTGCTGTACAATTTAAATGTCACCAGCATTGCTTTATTGATAAAGAGCTTGAAAGCGTTTTTGATGCTTTGTCTGTTTCCAAACTTTTAGACTGAATGTTTTCATTCAAGATATGTTAATTTTGTCAAAACAGACTCAATTTAAAATGTTTAAATTGGGATTTCGTTGTAGTTTACAGTCCAGTTGCAGCTAAAAAGAGAAAATGTTAAGTTTGTGGGAATAATAATGTGCTGCTGCTGTTTTATTTAGACTCTACATTCACGCGTATTTTACGCAGACCAATAAAATGCATTCACCATTTCATTCACAAAATGAATAACGTTTGTGCTGTCTGTGCATCCGATGCCCCTTAACTTTGTCGGGATCACACGGGGACATGAAGGGTGTGTCCGTGTTTCCCGGTGCTCACGGGCTCTTGTTTTATGAATGGTGGATGGGAAACCCTCGCACAGGAAATGAGAAACTCCATAACATCTGACACCGGTGACCTGCGACCACCATCCATCCCCTACACACAAACACACACGCGCGCGCGCGCACACCATCTTCTGCACCAGTTGTAGTGCGGGGGGCTTCAGTTTTGGGGGCAGGGGTGAATTCCGGAGGGTGGTCGGAATTGGTGGGTGGTGGGGTAAAAGAGGCGGAGCGCGGAGGTGGTGGGGGTAGTTGTTGATTCACTCCTCTAGCATGTTTTTCTACTGACTCAAAAGACGAATAGAGAAAAAACATCCTTTGCCAAATCCTCACGTTTGATTCTGAGGTTGTGAGAAGCGAATGACGCATATTAACCTAACGAATTCATTCTAGAAACTGAATCATCTACGTTTATATGTGGGGGGAAATGGTTGTTTGGTGGAGCTGATGTTAAATTCTTTGCCTTCATTTTGTGGGTGAAACGCACATTTGGTCATTTTGTGAACTTGATATCCACCTAACAAACACAAATAGTATTTGAAAGTAAGATTAAAATGTCATCTGTTCAATATTTCTTATGCCAGAATTGTTTAGTTAATATATTACAATAATTAGTTAATATATTACAACAACTGGGGGTGGTCTGTGTTTTGAATCAATACTACTCTTTAGTCATGATAACACAGAAAATACAGCAGTCTCATTGATGTTTGTACTGTTTGTACAAATAACAAACGGCACTGAAATGTGTTTCAACAAACAATTAGTCTATTTTACCTTTAACCACAATAAGGAATATTTTGGAAACGTTTAAAAGAATGAAAAGATGATAAATGGAAAGCAGTATTAAACTGCATGTAGTTTCTTAAACAATGTAAAATGACACACAATCTGTTTACAATTTGTCAGCCAAAATAAACTCTTGTACAGACATTTTATCAAATCTGTTTGGTAGAGACATAAAGGTGATGTTACGCGCTTATGTAATAAATCAAACTTGTTCTCACAGTTTAACTTTGCCTGCTGTTAAACGCGTATTTCTGGACAAATGTTGACGCATTTCGCTTAACTCTGAGTGGGATTAAAAAAAGGTATTGCACGTATTTACTTTAATGGGACTAAAGTATGATGACTGTGGTTACCAGTGGTTGGAATTTGTTACATAACGCAAAATTAAATGTGGCATACAAATGAAGAAAAAATCCCGACCATGCTTTTTCTGACATTTAGACTTTCATGAAATTTTCAGTATCTTAACGCAAACGCATTTAATCGTTTTAACACAAGTTTTAGATCAAAACTGATGCTTTACGTGACGCAGAAGCAGCACAGCTGAAGTCCAGCTCGGTTCCGAGTCCGCTCCCTCTCCCGGGCTCACGGAGGAGTCACGTGTGCAGCGCTGCGAGCGAGCGAATGAGAAACTGAGAGCGGGAGAGAGAGAGAGAGAGAGCGAATGCGCGAGGGAGGGAAAGAGAGAGAGAGAGCATAGGGGATGTTAAAACAGACATGAGCAAATATCCAAAAGAAGACGCACGTCGTACCATGTGCGCTAAATTTGCCCCCGCTGGAAATCGGGATGTCGGATCGACGGTGAAGCGCTTCGCCCCATTTCGCCGAGGAAAAGATTTCGCAGGAACTTTGGCACGGAGGGTCCGCGGGGAAACATGGCCGAAGGTTACGATGCTTTTTAAAAAATTATCTTTCTTATTGGAGCACGTTTGGATGGAAGCGCGCGCGGCTGCCACGCTTTGTTTACGTTGTTTGTGTGCGTGATGATTTGCTCCAGTGTTGGCGGTGGGGTGGGGGGTAACGTGTGCACACCTGCCCCACGCCTGGCGGTTCGCGTACGGTAGATGCGCGCAAAAAAACACAGTAGCCACGGCAAGTTGCATATCGTACTAACTAACAATCGCGGTATAGGCAGTGCGCCATCCCATCTAAAGTGTAGCTCCACTTTTCATTGAGTTTCTGGGGGTGGGTTTGGAGTACTATCTGTACGCATACGGATCGGTAGCGGCTGAATGAACGCGTGCTGTTGAGCTGTATTGGGGGATTTCCCTTTGAAACGCAGCCCATGGGCTGTGCAAAGCGAACCAAGTATGAATCTCATTAAAAAACACAACCACGAGCAAACACACACAATCATCATGGCTCACTGCGCTTCTCTCCTTTGACCGCACACAGGAGGGCCGCGCAGAGGTAGAACCCCGCCGCAGATTCTGGCTGGTTCCGGTTACTGCAAGTGGTTTAACGTCCGCATGGGTTTCGGATTTATATCGATGACCAGCAGCGAGGGAAAACCAGTCGACCCACCGCTGGACGTGTTCGTGCACCAAGTAAGTTCAGTATTCTTAACGCATTTCAGTCTCTTTTTTTCGCGATACGCGTCGCATCTCATTGACATCAGCAGATGTGCAGCAATAAACATGCGCTTGTGTTTTCATTCACTGTCCCTTTAAGAGCTGCGTTACAAATAACATGCATTGTTACTATTAAAACCCTTCCATTGATATGATCTATTAAAACAGTATATCAGTATATCTCGTCTTGTTTTCGGGGTGGCCTGATGTACTGAACATCATGTGCTCTCGTGTTTACATGGGTGTAGTTCTGCCCCCTCCATACCCACACAGTCTTGTACCGAAACTGAAACGGTACCTTTTAAATGTCTTGAGGAGTTAAAAAAAACAGAAGGTAATGCATTGCTGTTGACGTTGTTACATTGTGTTGCTCTTTTTTATTCAGTGTTTTATATCAAACAGTTTTAAAATTGATTCCTGTAACTTAAAGTCATTGTTAAAAACACATCTGTAGAGAAGCTGTGCTTTCAAAAGCAGTAGCACATCTGTATATCTATCTCTCCATCTTTTTATCGACCTACTTTCAAGTGTTTAGTGTTCAATTTCATTTTTAAGGATTTCAAAAATCAAGTAAATTTAGTTTCTTGCATGCTTCTGAATATAAGTTAGCCTATATTTAATAACACTTTTATTTTGGGAATGAGATTCTCCTTTCGTTGCATGGAATTAAGTATGCAGACACACACATTTAATATGTATTCTTCATTTTATGTTTTATGAAGGATATAAATTGTCATTTTGAATGATAAGGTTGCTAATGGAAAATTAGTTGGTTAGTAAATCTCTAAAGAAGTAAAGCAAGTGTGAAATATTGTTAAAATCATTTGTGTACTTGGAAGGAAGGAAAAGATTCTTGTGTCCCTGAGAAATGCATTTCCATTATACTACAAAAGACATATTTAAAGCAGCCAACAAGTTAACACTGATGTCTGAAAGATTTATTCAGTGAACCTAATGTGATTTAATGGATTTGACATCTACAATACACTGCAATATTGTGTGGAAACGATTTTTTTCTTAAAAAATGAAAATATTTTCAGCATTTATCCTGACTTCAGTTTTTAAAAGAGACATAGCCAGCAAGGCTGCTAAACAGTTGTGTGCTGTAGACATTAATAATAACATAACAATATCTATTAAGATATCTTGTAATTTTCCTACCAATATTTATATACAGTTATTGGATCATTGAAGTAATAGTTAAAATAAACAAAAGCACCATAAAAATGTTTGAAAGCACTATAACCAGATAAATTTACGTTAAATCTGGTTGTTTCTATGAGGTAAATGTGCCATAACATCACCCAGAAATGTATTTGTTTTACACATTAGATATTTTTTGGTTTCTGCGCTGCAGAGATTTAAATAGGCTACAGATTGTTTTTTTAGATGAATTGTTGTATATGCATGAAGTGAGCTATTTCTCTGATAGAAACGAAATGTGTTTTTTTCTGAAGCATGTAATGTCGTTTTTGTTATTTATGAAGCTTATGTCTGCGCTATTTTATTACTGTTGCTTTGGCACTTTATGTTGTCATTACACTATATGTGAATATGTTGAAAGCTTCAAAACAAAAAGGTGGTGAACCAGCACAACTGTACCTTTTTTGTCGCTGGGGTGGTACCCCAAGGTACTGTTTTGTACCTTTACAGGTATATAAACATAATACAATGTTGTACCTTTTGGGGTACATTACTGTTCCTTAAGGATCGATTGTGTACCTTCAAAGGTACAGTTAACTGTTTTGTACCCCTAAAATTGAACTGGTACAAAATTGTTCCTTAAGGTACACAATTGGTCCTTAGGGTATAATATTGTACCCCATAAGGCACAACATTTTAATGTGTTGTATACCCATAAAGGTACAAAAAGGTACATTTTTAGGCTACCACCCCAGCGACAGAAAAAGGAACAACTTTGTAAAAAAAAATTCTGACAGTGAGTGCACTTGGTCATTTATAAATAGGCTACATTCATTTCAATGATGTGTGTTGTGTATGTAAGATGTTGTGGTCGACCGGTATGGGTTCATAAACTTGATTTCTTAATGGTCTATATCTAGAAATACTGGCAAAAATGAATGAGATAAATGCAAAATGAATAAGGATGTTATTTATGCAATGACAAGACTGTGTCAGACCAGCGAAATGGGCTTAAATCCATAATCGACTGATTGCAGCAAATGTGTTTATCACCTTAAATATCTGCATGTTTTGAACATTGAGCTGTTATTAGTTTCATACATGCACAGATGAGATTTTAAGCCTGGTTCGTGTATAACGGCTGGTGGTGTATTTGTGTGCTTGTGCGTGAGATGATATCAAATGGTACCTTTAAGATTTGCATTTCACTGCGATGCAGAGCTTTGTTTTTGTTCAGCGCATTTGAATATTGCATGTGCATTCATGCTGCATAGAAACTGAAGCTTTTATGCTGTCGCATGTGTGTGTGTTTGTGTTGTAAGGGCTGATCTGTCGTTGTTGATTGTGTGTGTATGTGTGTTTGTGATAAGAGCACAGGCAGGTTTTTCTCTCACTAGATAGTGTGTACAGCAAATTATTGCCTTTCTGTGTGTTTCACCCAGATACACAAGAAGAGAATATGATGTCAAACGAGTGAAAGAGAAATAGAGGGAAAGAAAGAAAAAGAGAGAGAGAGAACAGCATGGAAATGTAATGCACCAGATTGTGTTCAGTCAAAAACATGATGAGTGGATGCTCCAGAGATCTGAGATCACTTTATGAGAAAATGATTTTGAAAATATTATTTTCCTCTGCTGTCTGAAGTTTCAATTCCTTTGAATTTTAAACACAAGTGGGCTGCAAGATAAAATTAAAATGACTGAAGCATCGCAAATGTGCGTATTGCATGCAATTACTGAATGATTTAAATACCTCAAAGTTATTTATAGTGAAAGTTTTGGGTCAATTCAGAGAGATTGGCGAGATGGAGAGAAAGATGCTGTCTTTTTCCAGAAAAAAATATTTGGTTAAGATTTTAAAATGATTTTAAAGGTGACCCCTAATAGTCGAAGATTCAATGCTTATATGAGGAGCCTGATTTGACTACCAAACTCACAGTCGAATCATCGCAGATGTGTTATGAAATGAGAATCATTCAGTTTTGGCTGTATAAGGGTGCGCATTATCTGATTTCACCGGGTTTCTCTCAATATATTAATAAACAGCCTATTATGTTAATGCTATGCAAATAAAATGTGAAAAAGTAGCTTATAATAAAAAATGTTAACGTCCGTGAATAAATCCAATATCCTCCGTGACAGGTCTACACATCCATATGGGAAGAGGTTTCCAGGTTAATAAACCATTGCGAAGCAGTTGTCTTTTGTTTTTGCAATTAAAAAGACAAAGTTGGCAATTCTGGCTATACTTTCATAATTTTAATAACCTCATTTGGTAACACTTTATTTTATGGTGTCTTTGTTACACATGCTACGTGTAATTATTATAGTAATAACAGTTAATTATGCATAATCACATGCAACTAACCCTAAACCTAATCCTAACCCCAACCCTATAGTAAGTACATGTTGTTAATGATTATTACTTAGTACTTAAATATATTATTACAATGTAACAGTGATACCGTAAAATAAAGTGTGACCCTTCATTTTTATTTAATTTATAGATCAATTGGCTAGAAAAGATTAAAAATGTATTCGGTCAGTTTTGTCTTCGTTCATCACTTAAAACGCACTTGTGGTCACTTTATCAGAAAGTTTTTTTCTGTGTGCTGCTTTTTGAAAGAAAATAAAATGTATGCATTTGTTGACTACCTAGTCTTGTCCCCCTTTCAACCCGTGCACACACACACATGATGATTCAACTATCAGTCACCGACTATAGGCAAGATTCGACAGTTCTGATTCGAATACGCAAATTCGAATCTAGGGACATCCATGCCCGTAGCGAGCTATGATGCCACCGAGGTCCGGACCTCTGTAATTTTTTCATATAAAAATAAAATTTGAATTTTTCGGAATGAATAATTAGTCATTTAAAACAACTGATATTGGCATCCGCGTATATAATTTACTATATAGTTTTGCGTAAAATGACGAGATTGGCTCAAGCAGCTGTGGGAGTGCGGGTGCAGTGTTGCCAGATCCCATTGTGAAAAAACTCTTTAGTGTTTAATTTTTTTAGCAATTAATGTGACACTTTTTAATTTATAAAGTGAGAATGTGCAGGTTAGTGTTAACGATATCTCAGATTTTTTTTCTGAAAGACAAGGTCTAAACTATTTTTTGTTTATATTTCGTTCCAATTTCTGGCAACACGGGGTGACCAGCACATATACATAATCAAATGGCACATCATTCAGCATGTAGGCATGTAATTGCTGACATGATACTACATTCGGTAAGATACAGGCAATAATCATCATGATTACGTCTGTAAAAAATGCTTTCAACACTAAAAATCAGTAGAAAATAAAGATGTAAAACATATTATTCATATTCAGTTTAGGAGTTGGCATTTAACAAAGTCATGCTGAAAACATTCGTAAGAGCACTAAACAAAGTTCTTATTTATTTAGCCTAATATTGCTTATTAAAATGATAAATATAATGCTGTTGCATACAAATTAATTTCCCACCCTACCAGTAAAGTAACAATAAATAGGGGTAAAATAACAATGCTCACCTCCCAAAACAAATAGACAGAATGTGTATTCAAAGCGTAAAATGGCAAAAAGGTTTAAACAGAATGCAAATGCATTTTTGATATTAGTACATTTACTAAGTGTATTTTAGTGCACTTTTTTAGCATTTGTTAACTCTTAACACCCCTGAACCTCACTAATTTTCAAACCCTTGCTACGGCCATGGGGACATCCCTAGATTTAAGGTATTATCATATTGCATGTTGTATAATGCATTATTTATCAAGTTACGATGTGTATATTACACTGTATGCATTTGCAAGTAGCCACAATACAAGATTTATCATGACTGTGTATGGTCAGGGCCGGGCGGTTCTTATAAGATAAATAATTGTATGTTTGCATTAAAGATTCAATCTGTAAAGTACATCCATATTTATTTAAATACTAATGAAATTTGGACATCAGATCAGGATATTTTGTTAAAAAAACATGATACACTTTACAATAAGGTTGTATTCGTAAATGCATTAACTAACATGAACAATATAGTTTAATTAATGTTATTTAATGTCAATACAGTTATTCATGTTAGTGCATTTACTAATTTTTCATTGTTTCATTTTTCAGTGCATTTAAGTTTTGTTCATTGTTAGTTCATGTTAGCTAATGCATTAACAAATACAACCTTATTGTAAAGTGTTACAAAAATGTTAGAAATAATGAATACCAGGTGATGGTGAGGACTGTTTTTTATTATTGTTCAAGCAATAATATTACGCTAATGTGTTCTCTTATTTGAGATCCAGTGATTTAATGTTGTTTATTCAAATTTTAGCATTCTGACCTGTATTAAACTTAATCAAGATCATGTTTTTTATGTAAAAAAATATATTATGCATGCATGTTTCTTATACCAAAATATGGCAGTTAGATTTTACCTTACTCTTCAGGTTTCTCTTTTATAGTATAGGATCTCTAACAGGTCTATGAAATCACTTCCTCTTGTTTCATCATCATCAACTGCATTGTGCGTTTGTGGCTAAATGTGTGTTTAATACTGGACAGGAAAGAGAGCGTAAATCTGTATGTGTAACAGAAAGAAAGAAAGAAAGAAGACATTGCAATACAAGAGGAAGAGAGAAAGCATGTCAGAGTGTGTGTTTTTGTTTGTACGTGTAAAGAGCATTTCCCTGTGTGTGTGTGTGTGTGTGTGTGTGTGTGTGTGTGTGTGTGTGTGTGTGTGTGTGTGTGTAGTGGGGGTTGGGGTCCTCTAACATTCTTTAAAAGAGGAATTTCGTTAAAGACAAAAAAGAGAAAGGAGGCGTGGTCTCAGCCGGCCCTCAAACTCCATATCAACACACTGTTGTGTGTGTGTTTCATTACTTGTGTGTTTGCTTTCCCACCTGCAGCGCTGCATGTTTGTGCATGTTGTGTGTGTTTGTCTTCTGCAATGAATACATGTTTTTGTTTATGTTGTACAGTATGACGTTATTATATTGTGGTTTGTGTGCGCTATATGGTTTGTATTGCAGTGATTGATGTATGCGTGTGTTTGGGTAGCTAGTTCGGGGACAGATTTGTCCCAAGATCTGACAAACGCTCCCATTGGTGATTTATTGGATGTATGCATAAAAGCATTGCAGATTTAGGGTTTAATATTATTATGGTGTGGTTTAGATTGTGTAGACGTTATAATTAAGTTTATATGTAAATAAACTGCAGAAGTGTATGTGCACATTTAGATAACTAGGTAAGCATGTGTGTTGTGATGTGAAACTGTGCCTCTAGTGAGATTAACCTCTCACAGATATCACACTTCTCTCTTTATTCTCTCTTTCTCTCTCTTCACCCATGTGGCTTTCTTGATTGCTTATCCTGATAGTAAATATAAAGAGCAGAGTGACTGATATATATGTGATACAATTAAACTAGTTACCTAAATCTTTATGCAGTGTTTTATAAGGTTTAGTATTTTTAGGAGTTCACATTCAAAATAGATCTGACATGTTTTCTTGTAAATGATTTTTTTTTATAATGCTTTTCAGTAATTTCACTTCAATTGCAATTAATATGTTATTAGTCTGTAAAAGTCTTATTTTCATAAATGTCATTTTATTGTTATTTAACACATTTGACTGCCTTTCGCTGCAAAACCCTCTAAGTGCATGCAAGCTTTTGTGGCAAAAACTTTCCAAAAAATCAGGCTTTTCAGTAATTTCACTTTAATTGCAATTAATATGTTATTAGTCTGTAAAAGTCTTATTTTCATAAATGTCATTTTATTGTTATTTAACACATTTGACTGCCTTTCGCTGCAAAACCCTATAAGTGCATGCAAGCTTTTGTGGCAAAAACTTTCCAAAAAATCAGGCTTTTCAGTAATTTCACTTTAATTGCAATTAATATGTTATTAGTCTGTAAAAGTCTTATTTTCATAAATGTCATTTTATTGTTATTTAACACATTTGACTGCCTTTCGCTGCAAAACCCTCTAAGTGCATGCAAGCTTTTGTGGCAAAAACTTTCCAAAAAATCAGGCTTTTCAGTAATTTCACTTTAATTGCAATGAATAGGTTATTAGTCTGTAAAAGCCTTATTTTCATAAATGTCATTTTATTGTTATTTAACACATTTGACTGCCTTTCGCTGCAAAACCCTCTAAGTGTATGCAAGCTTTTGTGGCAAAAACTTTCCAAAAAAATCAGGCTTTTCAGTAATTTCACTTCAATTGCAATGAATAGGCTATTAGTCTGTAAAAGCCTTATTTTCATAAATGCCATTTTATTATTTAACACATTTGACTGCCTTTCGCTGCAAAACCCCTTAAAATGCATGCAAGCTTTTGTGGCAAAAAGTTTCTAAAAATCCACTGCTTTAGACAGGACACCACTAAAAATCACTAAAGATGCAATTAGAAACATTGCAAGAATGTTAAAATGAAGCTGTGATGCATGTGGTTGCCACATAAGGGTTTGAATGTGATACACAATAGTTTTGCAAGTCGCCATTCATCTTTTGTGCATGCGCACATTTAAGTTGTTTTGCACGCGTGTTTTCGACGTATTGTTTCCTCTTGGCTTCAAATAATTAAAGCAAGTATAATAAACTTTCAAAAGACCAAAAATAAAGTCGCCTTTGCTAATCCATTTATTAACGTAACAAAAAGTAAAACATTTCTCAAATAAAACTTAACTCTCAGTCTCCATGATTTGCCTATACGCCGTGTCTCACAGTCAAAAACCATGCACCTCGCTGTGCACCACATCTGCAATAATTAGCCCCCGTCTTAAGAAGACTAGTAGCAGATCACAACGCCAACCCATGACAAAACACAGAATGGCTCCAACAGTGCACTTGGAGGACAAGTGCACAAAGTCAATGTGGCATTTAGTGGATTTTGCCAACAAATCAACATGGATTTGGATACTAAAGCGGATTTCTGAATAGCCTGAGATTAAGCAAGATTACGCAAATTTGAAGCAAAGGGATTTGATGAGCATATAATACATGCCAAGAGCATTCAGTTGATATCATCATCTTATTTTTTGACGGTTGTGAGGTTGCATTTAGTAGCTTTTGCATCTGAGCTCCTCATTTGTTGATGAGATTGTTGGTAGATTTTGGAATTGGTTAAGGGAGGAGCTACAATTTGTTTCATCACCAAAACATTCAATAAATAAATAAATAAATATTTTTTACTGTCAATAGATGATCTCCTGCAAATTTGTGAACGTTTTGACGTGTTTTGTTAAGAAACTGGACAGAGAGTGTTTTGAAGGCATGAAAGTAAATTTCTTCATCATATTTTGTTTTTTAATGTCCGAGTTGGGTGTGGAAGTCATCAAATCCAACCTTATATTATCTTAATCACTAACTTCTTGTCTAAAACTATTTTAATAAACCATTTTAATGCATTTAATTAAAAAGAATGTATACAGTAGGGTTTTTTAACGAAACAATGTTACAACTAAACCTCAATGATAATAAAATGAAAATAATGTACATTGTATTAATTAAAGTGATAACTGTAAATACAATATCAGGGGAAATAATTGACAATTATGATTTTTGTGTCTTAATTGTGCATCCTTTCTAAAAAAAATCTATCCATATGTATTGATCTGTAATAGAAGGATGCTTAGATGAGGCATAGGTGGATAGACAAGTGGATATTTGTTATATCTGTTACAGTGAGATGTACAAACAATATCCACCTCTAATATATATTGTTAAGTTATTTTTGTTTAAATAAAAGATTTCTAGTTACAACAGACCCTCTTTCTGTTACAATGAACTAAGTTGTAACATTTGCACTTCTTTCACTTTTGGTGTAATTGAATAGGAACAGTAGATTCTAGAAACAAACTTTGTGTTTGTTTGTATCAGAGTTGTGTGTGTTGATTGATTGTTTAAAAATATGACTATTCTATATTAATTAATTAATTTACATAATTAAGCCAAATCTGAAATGTGTTAGGTTGTGCCCTGCTCTCCTACTTTTGGATTTCTTTTAAGTGAATAAAGAAAATATGGCCTCATTAATATCTAGTTTATTTGCTAATAAGATAAAAATCATGTTGTGGAAAACGAAATAAGTTTTTATTAAATCATAGCAGTGAAAACATTTAGTTAGAAACACTGCTGTTAGAAAAAACAACATGTTAAGACACCATAAAATGATTTAATCTCACCCTAATGTTTACTTAATTGTGATCAAATTCTTATGAATTAATTTATCATTTATAGTTAATATTCAGTCCAATATATTCAGACATTTAAGTTTCAAGTTCTTTATTATCATATGTACTAGGCAGAATGAGATTCTTACTTTGTTTGTTCCTCACGAGAAGACAAAATTACATGACAATAAAACTATACAAGACAAATTTGCCGGCACAGTAAATACATATAAAAATAGACAAAAATAGAAGAGGAAAAAAGTATAAAACCTTTGTGCACATTAGTGCAAAACAACAAAGTGACAATATTAAAGTGATAAGTGTGTGGTTTAGTGTTAAAAATTGTCCATGATTAGCAGTCTGGAAGAGTTTATCAAACATAATATGATCAAGTATAAATTAAATATATTAAAATTAATAAAGTAATAAAATATAATTATTCTGTTTCGATTGAAAATCATTTAAAAGCATAAAATAATTCAAATATTTTTTTAGCTGCTACTAAGTAGCATTTAGTATGTTTTCAAAATTAACAATTTAAAAATTGCAGCCAAGTACACAGTTTTTTTAAATAGTACAGTGTGTCTCCCGCAGCTCAAATGTTAGTATAGATGTATTTTACAAATGAATCTTTACTGTGATTCCAGCAGCTTAACCTTCAACTTTTCAACCTGAGTGTGAACAGAAGTTGCATGACTTCCTCTTGCTTTGCCCATATTAGGACTAAATGTGAGAGAGTGGGCGGAGCCAGCTGCTGATCTCACTTTCTAAGCATTTAGTTCTGTAGTCTGTTGATCATATGAACTATTGTAAAATATATTTTATTTAATAAATCTGTCATTTTAATAATTCCTAAGTCTTACTAGTTTAATTCAATTTTGAATTAGATAATAAAAATATGTGTATTATTTATTTTAGTGGGTAACACTTTACAAAAAGGCTTCATTCGTTAATGCTTTAATAAACATTAAATAACAATGAGCAGTATGTTTTTACGGCATTTTTTAAATGTTTGTTAACGTTTATATAAACACATGTTTTCATTGTTCGTTCATGTTAGTTTATTATGCATAAATTAATGTTAACAGATTGAGCTCCTTCATGAATCGGGCAACATAAACACTACTAAATAAAACACTTTGATTTCGATTGGAGAAAATGCAAACAGTACTTGACAAAAAGAAAATACAAGTTCATGATTGTGTAAATTTTTTTGAGCTGTGAATCTATCTGTGAGCGGTTTTGATGATGTGGTTTTGATGTCATTCCTTTATCATAAATTGTTAACATGTAAAATGAATTCTCTCTCTCTCTCTCTCTCTCTCTCTCTCTCTCTCTCTCTCTCTCTCTCTCTCTCTCTCTCTCTCCTCTTTCTCTTTTTGTCTCATATGCGCGCAAACACACACACACACAGTCAGTCTCATATCCGTTTCCTATCAGTGGTGTGTGTAGAGTGATGTAGTGTGTGACAGCAGATCAAATGCTGTGTGTGTGCGCGCGCGCTGCAGAAGTGTGTGTTGTTAATTTAATGCAAGGGATGACGTGTGTGTGTGTGTGTGTGTGTGTGTGTGTTTGTGTGTGTGTGTGTGTGTGTGTGTGTGTGTGAAGGGGGTTGGGCAGAGGTCAGAGGTCATAGTGAAGGATGAAAAGGTGGAGGAGGGGTGAGCGTTAAATGTGTCCGGCCCTTTGGTGGCGCTCTTTATTTCTCTTTTTATTTTTTGTATTTAATTGTGTTGTCATTTGAAACTCAATTTTATCACATTTTTTATGTGAATAAAAATATGTGGAGATTTTTATTTGATTAGAAAATAAAACTTATCATGCGTAAAATGTCTTAAAATCTGTTTAATCCTCAAAATGATCACATGAGATAGCAGATTATGACTGAATGAATTCACCCACAGTATTTAATCATTTTAATTAGATTATTATTATATATATAATTTTTTTTGTGAGTTCACTAAATAATCACATCATACAGATTAAATAATATGTGCTACATCTTTTCTTTTTTATTTTGTTTGTTCATTGTTAGTTACCAGTTAAACAATGTAGTTTATCAGCTTTTTATATTTTTGGTTATTGTTAGTTAATGCCAATACAATTATTTTGTGCTTAAATGTTAACATTTGAAGAGTTTCGTTGCAAAACGAGATAAATCCATTTTTTTACATTTTTGTCAAAACATGTTTATTATTATCTTATCATGATTCATGTTATTATTTTGTTTTACAGCGCTACTTAGCTGTATTTTTTAAGTTATGAAGGTTTAAATCAAAACAAACCAACTGCAGTTGAATCGAAATTAATTGGAATGCACAACCAAAAAACGAGATTTCTGAACAATTAACAAAACGGTGGTTATCTCGTTTTGCAACGAAACTCTTCAGTTACAACTTTTGATTTTTAATATGTATTAGTAAATGCTGAAATTAACATGTACTAAGATGAATAAATGCTTTAGTATTGCGCATTGTTAGGTCATGTTAGCTAATGCATTAACTAATGTTAACAAATTCAACATTATAGTGTTATGTTTAACATTGGTCCCTGATGGATTTTTGTAGAAAGGTGGTCTCTGACTTTAGTTGATATTTACGAGAAACAATTGAGATGATAAAGATATTTCATTTGTGATGTTCTTTCCAATAGGAGTTTATATATGCGTGGGTAGGTTTTGTTGGCAGAAATGGCTGAAGTCTGTTATGATTGTATAATGCTCTATAAACTCAATGCACTCTTGGTATAGATCAAAATTGTATGCAATCAACAGCTCGGTGTGTATCTACTAGTTAGATGAGGGAAACCTGCATGCGTTACGGATTTGATAAAAGCGACTCAATTAAAATGCACAAACCAAAAGCAATACACAACAAATGGAAAAAGATATTGTATTTTATTTCAATTTAATGTGGGCATTTTTGAGGAAGAAACAATGTTATAGATGTGACATTTCTCCGCCTTAAAATTTGAAATTACTTAACTATAAAAAATAATAAAAAAAGGCTTTAACAGAGACTTTGCATGCGTATTTAAACCACCAAATATTGACACATGAGATATCAGTGGCTAAAAACTTGACTTTTCACATTTAGGTTGACATTTACATGAAACTGCCCAGCTTTAGGATCAAGAAGTTTTTGAACTCTTGATTCAAATTAAGAAAACAATCAAGCAAATTTATCACCTACAGTGGCAGTATTTTATGTCATTAAAATGATTGTGGTCATGTAAACCTGTGTTTCTTTATCTGTAAATGTTGTGGCTGGAGTTACAGGTAAAGCAGAAAAATATAGGGTTGATTGTGGTGTGGTTTGTATGTGATGAAAACGTACTGCAAGATGATACATAAGCATTTCTCTATCTATTATGATTTAACATTTTCCTTTATGTATTTGTCAGATACTTTTACAGAGATAACTTTGTGAATATAGTGGTGGAGATTTACTTTTATTCATTCATAGCACTCCTATGTAATTTGTTAACTTGTGTTCTTTAATAAACGTCACATTCCGAGATGCACATCAGATGAGTAAAAGGAGAAATCGCATATACTTTTCTTCTTGCATTTGATTTATGCATTAAGTTTTTGTCGTTTTAATAAATCATCTGAATGAATAAATGAATCGGTGACAGAATATAGACATGCAAGTTTTGTACCAACTGAATATAAATGTTTGGTTCCAGAATAATCCTCGGTGCAATTTAAACTTTATTTGATATCAAAATGATCCATATTTGGAAATCCCCATTTTTGCTATCCAGGATCAGGTAAACCATCTTACTTTTGTCCTGGTTTTTCAAAGCAAAATTGGATTGGATCACCCTGATCCACATAAACACTTTTTGCAAATCTAGATTATAGTATTTTAAATGGCATCACATGTCAGTGTTGACTATTAGCTAAAACAGCAGGTAGTTTGGCAGTATGCGGTCACTAAGTGTTTTTACTTGAAGAGACAATAAAACAACACAACTTTCCCTTTTTTATTTCAATGCAACATTCAGTCTTTTCTTCTGGCCCACAAAAAACAAACAAATATTAAAACATGCATTTTAAATCGAGGCTTAATGTCTGGTAGTTTACATTTGTAGAGATGTCGATTGTTAAAACTACTATTGACTGTTTGGTCTCTGATGATTGTAATCAATATACTGTATGACCGTTTAAGTTAAAGATTACTTTAGTTAACATAAAATGTTTAATATTTTTTGGTTTGCAATTGACTGCTGTATAAGGAATTTATATGGATTTTTTTACTTTTGTAATTGACTGGAAGGTTTAAATGTTAGCCCAATGTTACACTTTAAATACTTTATCATTATATGGACTGAAAATAATAAAAAAGATTAATTTATAAAAATATATTACATGAGAGAAATTATAGACCAACTGTTAGGTTTATACGTTTTAATAATTTTTTAGATGTTTTATCACATTTTGTTCCTGAATTCCACCCTACTGATCAGAATAATCCTACTTTTTGGGATAAAAAACAAGTTTTGAACAACACAGTGACAATTTGATCCAGATCAAAACCTAGATTGGGGCCAGTTGTTCAAAAGTAACCCTTTTGGATTTCGGCTATCAGATTAGATCAAAATTTTAAAATGGGTTGTTCAAAACAAACGAAAAAAAAAATGGGTTCTGAATTTGAATTGGATCACAAATCCAATGATCTGGATCAAATCATCAATTTGTGTTGTTCAAAACTTTTTAGTAAGATTGGGATTTGTTTGATCCCAAAAAAAAGGATTATTCTGATGGATTCAGGGTGGATTTCAGGAACAAAAACTTAATTAAACTTTTTACTTAATCTTCTAAATCTGCAGTACAGTCTACATTACAACATTTCTATCATGTAATATTTATAAATGTATCATTTTTTTGTTGTTGTTGTTGAACTTTTGCTCTTGATTAGTTCGATCATTGAATAATAAAGTATTCAAAGTATAACATTTAAACTTTCAGTCAATAAAGAAAGAAAAAAGTTTATATAAATCCCTCATACAGCAGTCAATAGCAAACAAAAAATATTTAACATTTTTAATTCTAAAAAAAGTTATATTTAACCTCCTAAGGACCCGAGCTTTGTTTTTTTTCCAGCTAATTGGGGAAGAACCAATAAATATCCAAATATTTTTCTTTAAACATGAAGCCGTTTAATTGTCCGCATTTGTGTAAGACAGGATCCAGTTACACAGAATTAAGTATTATGGTGCAAACAACAAAAAATGTAATGCCCATATGTGGACACACCGGCGGCCAGTTGTTCAAAAAGTTTAATTGGGATCAAAATGATCCAGATTTGGAAATCTCATGTTTTGCTATCCAGGATCAGGTAAACCATCTTACTTTTGTTTTACAATGCAAAATTGGATTTGATCACCCTGAACCAGATACACACATTTTCAGATTAGCAAATCTGGATTACTAGTTCTCTAAATGTGATACATGTCAATGTTGACTATTAGCTAGGTAATAAGATTTTTTTTACTTGAAGAAACAAAACATTTCCTTAAATGTTTTCCTGTACAGTGCAAAATCACAGATACATTTAAAGATTACCTTTGTTAAATTTAATTGTAAAATTTTTTTGTTTGCTATTGACAGCTGTATGGGGAATTTATTTGGACTTTAGTCTACCATTTAAGAAATAAAAATGTTAAATATCAATTTATTATTATAATCGAGAGCAAAATTTCAACAAAAAATGATACATTTATAAATATGACATGATAGAAATGTTGTATTGTAGACTATACTGCAGGTTTATAAGTTTTAGTACACTTTTTTAGAGATTTTATTGCGTTTTTGTTCCTGAAATCCACCCTTTTGCTGTGATCAGAATAATCCTACTTTTTGGAATGAAAAAAATCATAATACTAAAAAGTTTTGAACAACACTAAGTGATCTTTTATCCAGATCAAAACCCATATTGGATTTTGTGATCCAATCCAAATTCAGAATCAATTTTTTGTTTGAACAACCCATTTAAAATTTTTGATCTAATCCAGTTGAAAGCCAAATGGACCTGGCCCCAGATGTTAGGAGGTTAATTAAACAGAACAGTATATTGATTACAATCACAAACATCAGAGACCAAACAATCAAAGTATTTTTAACAACTGGTGTCTCTACAAATGAAAACTATCGGACATTTATCCTCTTTGGGATAAAATGACTTAAAATGCATGTGTTTGTATAATCTGTATTTGTTTGGATTTTGTGAGCCAGAAGAACAAACTGAATGTTGAATTGAAATAAGAAAAGTAAGGGAAAGTTGTTTTATTCTCTCTTTAATTAAAAACACTTAGTGACCCCATACTGACCAAACTACCTGTTATTTTTTACATATAGTCAACATTGACATTTAATCCCATTCAGATAGTAATGTAGATTTGCTAATCTGTAAAAGTGTGTATCTGGATCAGGGTAATCCAATCCAATTTTGCTTTGAAAAAACAGGACAATCCTGGATAGCAAAACATGAGAATTTCAAATTGAATGAAACTTTTTGAACAACTGGCCCCAGAGTTTTAGTATTTAATAGATATGTGAGACTAGAAACAAAAAACTGAATCAATTCTTCATAAAAAATTTGCAAATATATTTTGTATACAAATATGTTTGCAATGCGATAAATGACTTAAATTAATCTCATAAAATAAAATGCTATTTTCTTGTTCACTTGCTTCAGCTCTGTGTGTATTATAGTTGTGCTTTTGTATCGACAAGGTAAAAGATAAAATAATTCATTCACAATTTAAAGTTGAACCTATACATCTTCAGTCTTTTGTGGTTGTTTCTGTGTGAACTTCTGTTAGTTGTGATTTTTCTTCATTATTTGTGATGTCATAATTTATAGAGATTTATAGCAACTCCAACTCTTTATTTGATCATCTTTGGTAATTATTTCGTAAGGATTTATGCCATTTAATAGACATTTACATTTATGCATTTAGAAGATTTAGGACTTACAAAGAATAGGAAACAATAAAGCGATTTGCCATAGGGAGGCAATAGTAAAGGTGCTTATACCAAAAAAGGAGTTTTGACTATTTAGAAACACTAAGTTAGTGGTTTAAAAAAAATAAAAATAGAAATGCGTTCAATATCTATGTCAAGTATTTTTGTAAAATATTGTTTCTTAATTTTTTTTATGTGGTTGATCAGATTGCGAAACTGACGTTTGGGTGCCACATTTAAAATGGAAAAATTTATATATTTCAAAGATGTTTTATTAACTAGGATAAAATAGACAAATATTTTCTAGCACTTGATAATTTAGTCATTGAAATGTTCAGTAATTTATATATGTTTTCTGTTCTGTATTATTTAGAAGTCCTTTGACAATTTGGATTTAAAATGTAGTTTTAAAAAGGTAAAACAAAGAAACATTATGATGTTAAAGGAACAAGCAATAGTAATGATTCAGGATTTATTTTATAGGTCACTGATGAAATGTAAGCTAATTTTAAGAAGCAGATTTTCTTCTAAAAATGTTATTGGGTTTTGTACGAACGTGCCATCTCAAATGAATATTGACAATGAAGCAAAATGAGGATTACACTCACAAGAAATATCTAATGTAATTGGTTATAAAACAGAAACAAGTCAAAGTTTATTTATAAAGCAGTTTTTTAAAAACAGCAAGTGCTGTAAATGAGGAGAATAAAAATGGTCCTTTTAACGCTTCTCTTGATTCACATGTTTTCTGTGGTGTTTCAAATCTGTAATGAAATGATATGTGTGTGTGTGTTCGTTTAGAGTAAGTTGGTGATGGAGGGCTTCAGGAGCTTACGGGAAGGCGAGCAGGTGGAATTTACCTTCAAGAGGTCGAGTAAAGGTCTGGAGTCACTCAGGGTTACGGGGCCCGGTGGGGGCCCCTGCTCCGGCAGTGACCGACGCCCTAAAGGGAAGGCCCCGCCCCCCAAGCGCAAACCAAAGGGAGACCGGTGAGTCCAGAGAGCATGATGGGATATGTAGTTTAATGTAATGCATGTCAAATCTGGAAGTATTGATCTGTTCACACAGTGCTGTATTCCTTCTGCATACATTTGGTCTCACGTGAATAATTTTAGTTTTATTGTTTTTTAAATTGTTTTTAGCAGTGGTCACTGGTTATTTTAAACCTTTAGGCAAAGCTTACAGTATGTTATCAGAACTGTTTCTTTGGAAACAAGTATCTTTTAATAGTATTAAGGCAGAGGTCTTCAACCTTTTTGTGAGCGAGGGCTACCACAATCTGGAAGGCTACGTTTTTATATAGTCTACTCAAAACTTTTTTGTTTTACTTGTCGATTTTATTTTATTTTACTTGTTAATGTTGTATTATTGTTTAAAATGTTATCATGCATGAAAGAATTCAAGCTAATATAAAAAATATGAAATAAGAAATATTAAATGTGCTTTGGTGTTTAACTTAAAAACTTTGTGCGGGCAACATGTTGGACTGTACTAAGGAATAATATTAGTAAAAACAGCAAATAGTAGATGAAATAGTTTTATGGTGCATTTTAGTTAACTGCATCCCCAAGAGCAATGATTCATTATTGGAAAAATAAGAAAAAAAAGAGATATTCAATGTTTTTTATTAGGTTCAAATAAAAAGAGGATTATCATTCTTGATAAATAGAAAACATCAAAATCTTGGAAACAAAAATTAATTCATATGTATTTTTATATTTTAGTTCTGTTTGTTTGTTTGTTTTTCTGGAGAAAGATGAAAAATAGAGAAAGACAATTTAATTACAATATTTTGTCAAAAAACATCTTTTAACAATGTGCTTTAAAATGTATTCATTTTATTCGTTTCTTTTGCTTAACTTAACAAATATGAAGTGTATTTAATTCTTAAACAAATTTTTTTTTTTTAAAGTAATAGGTATTCTTTAGCTAGAAATTTTACTAAATTTAATTATTATACATTGCTTCAAAATATTTATTCCAATAGAGTCAATAATGTTTTTTTTTAATAGATAAATATGTAACATGTATAATTACCTGCTTTTATTAAAACAATTAGTTCACTTTAAATGTTTTATATATTTCTATTGGTTCTGATCTGGTTTGTACTTATTTATAACTCATGGAAACAGGATTATAAATTTTTCTTGCACAAGAACTTTTTAACATTTTTAATTTTAAACACATATATTTGTTTTGATTTAGATGTAAAGCATTTCAGTGTTTAAATGTCCAGCAATATCGCTGTGTCTTGAAAAATGCAATGCTAGTTTTTATGTGGAGTTTTGATTTTCCAAACACTTTTCTGTGCAGATTTCTTATTGATTGTGAGTCTGACATCCATTTCCTGTTTCCATGGAGATCAGAGCAAAAAAGAAATTGAAACTGAACTGAGTCTTTTTAATCTATTGTGTTAAAGCTATTTTTAAGTTTGTGTACATGCTTGTGGGTGAGCAGTTTATTGTATTATATAGTTGTGTTAACAGTGAGACAGTCTTTAAATGATGAGCGATAAAGATGAAATGAGCTCAGATGATGTGAACACATCTCTGTAAAAATGTATGATCTTAGAAGTGCTCAGTAAATTTGTAGAAATATATAGAAATTGTCTCCATGCAATTATTAAATTGACTCTGGTCAATTGCTGATATGGGCTGAATAGAGAGACTATAAATGTTCAATAAACACCCATCAGTGTTATGTACATGAAGCGGTTAGTGCTGATGGTAAACTCCGCCATCTAGCGGCTGAAAACACTCACTGCAGATAGAAAGTAATCTTTACAATAATAGTTTTTTTTCGTCTAACCTTAAAACAACTTTTTGCATAGCATGTATGTTTTTAAATAAATGCTTAAAAAGTCAATATATCAGTTTTGTCAGTGACCGTGCACCAAAATAGTTTTTACATATCCAGTTTATATAAATCCACAGTTTTGAGAGGTTTTACACAGTTTTAATACTTAGAATAGAAACACGAAGTGATGATTGTGTATCATGTAGATGTTTATTAAAATATTATCTAACAACTTATTAATATTATCTTTAACAATATATCGAACACATATGAAATATCTAGATGGGTCTCTCTCTCTCACACACACACACACACACACACACACACACACACACACACACACACACACACACACACACACACACACACACACACACACACACACACACACACACACACACACACACACACACACACACACACACACACACACACACACAGATTTTCTATATTTAGTGTCGGTAATGTCATTTCCAACTTGCTCGTTTCCATGCACCGGAATTTCCTTGGCAACCGAGAGCTCCATGGCAACTTGGATGCTGTCCCTTTCTGGACAGTTCCTTTGGCTCATAACTCAATCTCCTCATATCTTAATAGTGCACATTAGGCTTGCGTTTTTTTATCTCTTACTATGAATCATATAAAGTGTGTTTTATACATAAATGTGCACAGAATTTCAATATTTTTTTACGAAAATGTTATGTATCTTCAGTTTATCTTCAGTCATGAATGGTCTTATACTGCCCCCTGGTGTACACTCAATATGAGTACAGTTCAGGAAAGTATGCATGTTCACCACCATGGCCGTAACCTGGGTTTGAAAATTAGTGAGGTCCAGTGTTAAGGAGTTAACAAAGTGCACGAAAATACACTCTAAGTACACGTATTAAATGTACTATTTTTGTAGTTTTAGTACATTCAAGTGTACTATATTTTTCTTATGTATTCTGTCTTAACCTTTTTGCGATTTTATACTTTGGATACACACTTTGTCTATATGTTTTTTGGGGTGGGGGGTGGACATTGTTATGTTGCCCCCTGTTTATTAGACTGTATTTGTTAATACAGCAGTTTACTGTTGACTTAGGATGCATTTTTTATTTATTTATTTTCATGCAACAATGCTTATTTTAGCATTATATTTATCGTTTTAAAGGAGTCATGATAGAACCCAATAGAAAATAAGTCAATGGGGCAAAAACAGCCAGGGACAGTAAATGCGGGAGAAAAAAAATTAAATCCGATTCTGCACAAGAACTAACAATGCATCAAAGCCAATGTTGTTACTAATCTTTCACATGCCCAAGACCGTGATAAAAAGTAAAAAAATCCAGGCCACAATCACTTTTTATATCGAAAATGTGTGTGTGTGTGTGTGTGTGTGTTCCACAAATCAGTTTTGAGTGAGTTTTTGAAAAAAAAATCATTGACAATTAAACAGTAAAAATCCTGGATTTGTCTTAAACATTTAGCAGGTTTTTTGAACATATATTTTTATTATTCAACATTTTTGATGAGGACTGAGGTTGCGTAACAGATTTATGCAAAAAAGTTTGAAACCAAATATTTAACAAGTTAAAAAAATCTGCCAATGGGGTAAGCACATTTTTATTGAATTTTTCTTGAATTTAGTGTTTAAGAAAATCTTCAAGATTTTTTTGCTTACCCCATTGGCATATTTTTTTGTTTGTTTTATGCACAAAATCACTTAAATTTGATATTTTTTGTCTAAAAATTAGACTTATTTTCTTAGGTCGTTTTCCTCATCAAGAAAAAGCAGCTTAATTTAAGATTTTTTTAGATATTTTTACTGAAAACAAGACAAAAATACTAAGAATTTTTTTCTTGAAAATCATTTTTGCACTGTGTTTCTGATATCTGCGTTTCATTTCTGCTCTAGCTTGTACTTATCTAGTGTACTAATTTGCTTGGGTTGTTCATCATTTGTAAGTTGCTTAATCAAATCATCTGCTAAATAAATATTAAAGGGGACATATGATGAAAATCTGACTTTTTCCATGTTTATGTGCTGTAGTTGGGTCCCCAGTGCTTCTATCAACTAAGAAAATGTGAAAAAGATCAACTTAGTTTTGGTAAACCATTCTCTGCAAGCATGTGAAAAAATAGCTCATTGAAATTTGTCTCCCCTTGTGATGTCAGAAGGGGATCTTATTATAATAATACCGCCCCTTAATCTGCACTATCCAAACACGGCACTGACATTTAGTGCAGAGAAAAAGAGAGAAAATAATAGACAGCACAACTGAGTTTCAATTTCAACAAACCGCCATTATGGTGATCAGTGTTTGCATTATCAGCTCATTTGCATTTTTAAGGACACACCCATAAACAGCACATTTTTGCTTACACCTGCAAAGAGTCAATTTTATCATGCTATAATAAATTACCTATATGGTATTTTAAGCTAAAACTTCACATGTGTATTCTGGAGATACTAAAGTTTTATTTTACAAAAAGTCTTGTGAAATGTCCCCTTTAATGCATTTTGTGTCTTGCAGGTGTTATAACTGTGGTGGTCTGGACCATCATGCTAAAGAGTGTGGCCTTCCCCCCCAGCCAAAGAGATGTCATCGCTGTCAAAGTGTCACACATATGGTGGCCCAGTGTCCCCACAAGAGGGCGCTGTCTCCCTCCACGTCTCAGGACCCCCATCACCCCACCACCTCAGCTCAGTCACAGGAAGAGGAGAGTCGGTCGGGCTCGTCGCCGCAGGAAGGCACCTCGTCCTCTCCGGAGGAAGCGACTCAGCGCGGCTCTCGCTCTCAGCGCTGGAGGAAGAGTCGGGACTGAGAGGAATCTCTCGGCTGAGACCTCCCGTCTGACGGGTTCCCTTCGGCTTTTCACCTCATCTCGACGGAGCCCGGAGCCAAAATCTTCTACCTCACATGCCCGGGTCACCGGGGAGATCCTCCCTCCCGTGCAGCTATGGTATCGGTCGATGGGGATTACACATCCGTGTGTGTTTTTATGAGCAATCACAGCAATCTCTACGATGTGGGTGTGTGTTGTAAAGCGAGTGTGTGTGTAAATGTGTGATGCAACGGTAAATAGATGATCAAACTTAAATATCTAGCATTGAAGAAAACGGTGAATCAGGATTTTTTTATTCAGTACGTCTGACATCAGCACTTGAGGCTCAAACACAATTACAAAAAAAGTTTAGGTTTCTTCATAAATCACTTTTTTTGTCTGGGTCATCACTTATAAAAATGGCCCTGATGACAAAACTTACTTTCTTTAGTTTGCTTAACCAAACAAAAACTAGTTTATGGACCCTGATCACCGACCTGAAGTTATTGTGCATTTGTGCAGGTTGTTTTAATGTGTGGCAAATCAAATCAGATTCAGCACCTGGTCTTAATTTTACTATGAATTTGAGACTTAACCAGTGTTAGATACGACTGATAACAAAATAACTTTTTTCAGAAAGAACAAAGTAACTTACTTATAATTATTGGCATTATTTAGCTGCAGTCTAAAGATGTTTTTAAGCTCATGGTAATGATCCAAGGCATTAATATATGATGAATTATAAATAGCGATTCATACAGAGCATGTAGGTAGATGAAGTCGATGCTGTATGTTGACATTTTGATTTGTCCCCCCCCCCTCTTCATGCATTAAGGATCTTCACTTCATAAAACTGCTCATTTAGTTACGTGAAAATCTGAGCGTGCAAAAATCAAAATATTGAGAAAATTGTCTTTAAAAGTTGTCTAAATTAAGTCCTTAGCAACACATATTACTAATGAAAAATATACTAATGTTTCTGAGACATTGTGTGACACATTTGAATGTTTTCAGATATTCAGGTCATGGAAAATTGTTTGGATCGTATGGGACATTTACACAACCATAAACAGTGAAGTTTTTTGCGTTTTGGTTGTATGAAAACATGACAACTGTGTTTTTGTGGTCCTGAAAATGCTAAATTTTGATGACGAGTAATTTACGTCAAAGCGTCCCCGTCTACACTCTGAATCTGGTGCGCAATAATTCAGCAAAACTCTGCTAAGAATAAATAATAACAAATTACTTTTAAAGTAGTTTATTTTATATAACAAGCAAAATAAACAACATGTACACTCACCTAAAGGATTATTAGGAACACCATACTAATACTGTGTTTGACCCCCTTTCGCCTTCAGAACTGCCTTAATTCTACATGGCATTGATTCAACAAGGTGCTGAAAGCATTCTTTAGAAATGTTGGTCCATATTGGTAGGATAGCATCTTGCAGTTGATGGAGATTTGTGGGATGCACATACAGGGCACGAAGCTCCCGTTCCACCACATCCCAAAGATGCTCTTTTGGGTTGAGATCTGGTGACTGTGGGGGCCATTTTAGTACAGTGAACTTATTGTCATGTTCAAGAAACCAATTTAAAATGATTCGAGCTTTGTGACATGGCGCATTATTCTGCTGGAAGTAACCATCAGAGGATGAGTACATGGTGGTCATAAAGGGATGGATATGGTCAGAAACAATGCTCAGGTAGACCGTGGCATTTAAACGATGCTGAGTTGGCACTAAGGGGCCTAAAGTGTGCCAAGAAAACGTCCCCACACCATTACACCACCAGCAGCAGCCTGCACAGTGTTAACAAGGCATGATTGATCCATGTTCTCATTCCGTTTACGCCAAATTCTGAATGTCTCAACAGAAATCAAGACTCATCAGACCAGGCAACATTTTTTCAGCCTTCAACTGTTCAATTTTGGTGAGCTTGTGCAAATTGTAGCCTCTTTTTCCTATTTGTAGTGGAGATGAGTGGTACCCAGTGGGGTCTTCTGCTGTTGTAGCCCATCCGCCTCAAGGTTGTGCGTGTTGTGACTTCACAAATGCTTTGCTGCATACCTCGGTTGTAACGAGTGGTTATTTCAGTCAAAGTTGCTCTTCTATCAGCTTGAATCAGTCGGCTCATTCTCCTCTGACCTCTAGCATCAACAAGGCATTTTCACCCACAGGACTGCCGCATACTGGATGTTTTTCCCTTTTCACACCATTCTTTGTAAACCCTAGAAATGGTTGTGCGTGAAAATCCCAGTAACTGAGCAGATTGTGAAATACTCAGACCGGCTGTCTGGCACCAGCGCTCAAAATTGCTTTAATCACCTTTATTTTCCATTCTGACATTCAGTTTGGACTTCAAAAGATTGTATTGACCAGGACCACACCCCTAAATGCATTGAAGCAACTGCCATGTGATTGGTTGATTAGATAATTGCATTAACAAGAAATTGAACAGGTGTTCCTAATAATCCTTTAGGTGAATGTAGATTACCTAGGACCAAAACATTTGTTATTTTCAACGAGGTATTTGTTCAAGAGTTCAGTTTAGCAACTAGTCAGACTATTATACAAACAGAAACCGGAAGTAAAGTTCAGACAAGACGCGTAATCGCGTCACTTCACGTGTGTCCGATGAAACCGTCTATAACCAAAAGAACAATGGCTGCCTACAGGAATGCGTTTGTGCTGCTCGAGATACTGAGTTTATTAATGCTTCTCCAACAAAGTTTACAAAACATTTGCATAGTCCAGAGTCACTTATATAAAAAAAAAACACCTCGTCCATCAAAACAAAACCGCTCTATATATGTGCTTTTGTTATCGCGATTGTTTGCATTTATTGCTCTTGAAGAATGAGTATGTGTGCAGGCGTGTAGTTTTTCTTTACAAGGGAACATCGCCATCTGCTGGTCTGGCACCCATAATATAGCATTTTTAGTCTGGATCATGTAAAATCAGATTTTTGTCATGAACATGATTTTCTTTAAACACAAAGGAAAAACTGGTTTTTACTACATCATTGTCATGTAAACGTAACCTTAGAATATCTAAATCTTTTTTTTAAATCTCACCTTTGTGAGTTGTGTGCTTCTAAAAGTCGACTTTTCACAGATACCAATTTTAAATCTAAGTCTATTCTGGGAAAACTGACCAAAAATATTGAACTTATCCTGCAGGGGCATATAATTTTTTTGTATATTATCAGAGAAATAATTTCTTATAATTCCCAAACATTTTAATGGCAGTTACTAAATTTTTTGTAAGCCGAACTATTAACTAAGTTATACTTAAACTTAAACGTTTTGATTCCTTAAAACAAAAATAGTCATTTTTTTGCATTCATTTAGGTTATATCCAACTCTACAGCACATTATATTATATCTGCATTTACATTGGCCGACATAGTGTCTGTCGAAATCACACCTGCCTGTTTTCTCTGTCAACCGATGAATGTATATCAGTTAAAGCCTTAGTGAGACTTATCTGATGAACTCGGATCTGAATGATCTAGCAGGTGTAGTCTAACAGTTTAACCGCTTAAGGGTGATCTACTACAATCATCCAATGAATATAAGTGAAAGATACAGAACAGAAGTGCACTTGAACAGCATTGTCAGAAAACATTGTTTACACATGAAGTTAGATGATGGAACATCCCATAATGTCCTTTAAAATTCAAATGACATCAGCAATAATTTTCACTCCTCGTATGAATGTCTTACTTACAAGCTTTAGATATTCAACAGATAAAGCATTTAACATGCCAGCATACATCTTTGATTTGAATTTATTTAGGGCTGGACAATAATCTAATATCAATATATATTTCAACGGTGATATGGTTTCTAAACACATTTTCGATATTTCAATATACATTACGGCGTCCCGTGGCCTTAAATGCGTGTTAAAGATACTTTTCCTTCCAAAGCGTGCTCCCATGGCGTCTTTCGTAGCTAAGCAACAATGAGCCACGGTCTCCTGGACGGCGAGTTAAAAAATTTTAGGGTTACTTTCACTAAGGCTATTTATTAATATTTTCCACATATTACTATAATAGCAAATTGATTAAAACTATGAAAGTCAATATACTGCGACTGAATAAATGGTTTAGATTGAGAGCCCTGCATTACAGCATTTATCACTGACTGACGTTCAGGTGCGCATTATTAATATTAAAGGTGACACTTAAAGTCTGACAGTGAGTTTGCATTTAATTTTGTATGAAGGCAGCTAAATACAAATTAAAGATAAATATCAATTTATTTATACCATTTATTATTATTTTTTAAATATTTTATTGTTTTATAGGAGGAGGCTTTATAGACTTGGCAAATTCACAGTTTGAAGGCAGACACATCTGCACTGTTCGCAGTTTATCCCAATGCTTTTTTAACATTCATACCGTTATCGGATTTATATCATACCGAATGAAATTTAGAAGTATCAGCGATAGAAATTCTGTCCATATCGTCCAGCCCTAAATGTATTAATTTTGTCCTGATTTGCTGTGAACAGGAGACGGACTCTCAAGTTTAGCCCCAAATCAAACTCAAATTCATGTTTGAACATTTGTCAATGTAATTTTTTCAGCCTGATTTCACAAGAATTCGTACATATTTGACGAGTTGGCTAATTCATATGAATTCATTAAACTTCGTGTCATGCGAATTTTTCGCTCGAGTTGAATATTTTCAGCTTGGGTGAGAAAGCGTTTGAGGCGAATACCGCGAGTTTTCGCGGCAAACGCGCCACCCATATCCGAATACCGCGAGTTTTCGCGGCAAACGCGCCACCCATATCCAAATAACCCAAATCGTACAAAAACATACAAATGTGGTCGTATGAATAAATACGAATTAGCGAACTTCTCAAGTATTTACGAATTCTCGAGATAGCGTTGCATTTTTTTTATCCAAGGGTTAATGCTACGCACACACCAAACGCGGGCATCGCTTTACTCGCTCTAGATTACTCGCAGGATTTAAGTTCGTGTCATGCAAATTTTTCGCTTAAGTTGAATATTTTCAACTTGGGTGAAGACGCGTTTGAGGCAAATAGCACGTGTTTTTGTGGCAAACGCGGAGCCGATATCGCGTCATTCGCATCGCACCACGCGAGGACGTGTCTGATCGCATCTTTGCATTGACTTTAAATGTAATCTACTCTCGCAAAACGTTGATCTTGCGTCTGGTGTGAACCCACAGTAATGCAATGTACACACAAAACGCCCTGCATCGCATTACTCGCGGGAATAAACTTCGTGTCATGCGAATTTTTTGCTTGAGTTGAATATTTTCAGCTTGGGTGAGAAAGCGTTTTGAGGCGAATACCGCGAGTTTTCGCGGCAAATGCGCCAACCATATCCAGATAACGTGCCACCCATATCCAAATAACCCAAATCGTACAAAAACGTACAAATGTGGTCCTATGAATAAATACGAATTAGCGAACTTCTAAAGTATATACGAATTCTCGAGATAGCGTTGCATTTTTTTATCCAAGGGTTAATGCTACGCACACACTAAACGCGGGGCATCGCTTTACTCGCTTTAGATTACTCGCAGGATTTAAGTTCGTGTCATGCAAATTTTTCGCTCAATTTGAATATTTTCAACTTGGGCGAGAAAGCGCTTTGAGGCAAATACCGCGAGTTTTCGCAGCAAACGCGCCACCCATATCGCGTCATTCGCATCGCCCCACGCGAGGACACATCTGATCGCGTCTTTGCATTGACTTTGTATGTAATCTACTCGTGCAAATCGAGTAAGTGTTAAGTGTTTCGCGTGATTTACTTTTGAAATGTGTGCGCCGTGAGCAGTGAAACTCAGTTTCTGGATTAAAACTATACAATAGATCCCGTCAAGAGAACATGTTCATGTGTTTTTTTTATTTGAATTTTTTTACACGGGCTTATCTTTCACCAGAGGTTTCCTAGAAAAAAATCAACATCTCTGACCATACTGAATGTGAGAATCTCGCTGAATGTAAAGCATCTCGACTCTTCCTGTCCGTTGGCTTTATGATCGCTTGATAGATTTTTGTATCCAATGTGTTGACAAATCAATCCGTGCATGTCATGTGGTTTATCAGAGGATGTTCATGTAAACAGCTTATTTGTGTGTGTTTGGTATAGATGTTTATACCAAAGACTGACTGTACCGGAAGCATTAAAGATGTGTGAGCGCTTCTCTTCATATCTAAACTTGAAACAGGAGAGAAACTCGTGAAACTCGTGAAAACGGCTCTATGAATGTGTGTGCGTGCATCGTATTTAATCGATCGAGTGCACAGATGAATAAAAACCGATCTATCTTTGAGAGAAAGTTACTGACCAAATGACACATATAGCACAGACTCCAATCCCTCATACAGCGACAATAAATTTCTACATTGTATTTTTATACATTTCTACCCACAAATCTTCTCAGGATGAATTTCTCTCAGGGAACGAACCAAATAAGTGTATTTGATGTTATTGTGTAGGGAAGCGTTTAACATTTAACTGAATCTATTTACTGTTGGTTATAACCTCACTGACACGTTCTCATATATTAGCACTACCTCTTTTAGTTGCATGTACGGTTTCGGTTTTTGTGTTTTTTCGAAAGATTAACAGAGTGTTAAGTCATTGTAGTTTGTTTCCGTTAGTTTTACGGTAATACTTTGTTTTTTTGTTTACAGCAGACATCTACCTCATTTCCTTTCATCTCCCGTTAAACTCATTCTGGTCCAATAGGGTCAGCGTGTGGTTTTATGTTATTTTATTTTAAGCTGATATCATTTTTATTAGTCCGAACTCTCTGTTCACTTCTCGTAACTCCAGAGACGGTTCAGTTAAACCTTGAATGTGTTCATGCGTGTGTATTTCTTGACTAATGTAACACAAACTCAACATATCTGCAGGTTAACCGTTTGTGCTAAAGTATTGTAGTGTTACACACTAAACCTGAGCTATACGACAGATTATTGGAGGCATGTAAGGGGTTTAGTTGACATGTGTGCCTTTTAATTTCATTTCATTTCATTCAAGTGAGACGTTTTACTTGGAGGCCGAAAGTGTCTTTATTTTGTGGCATTAAATTATATACCGTATGTATAACATCAGTAAGGACTTGGCATTATACAAATGTAAAATGGAGTATGATTTTATAACTACTGATTCAATGCTTTTGACAGGTTTGCAAAATCTCTCTCAAAAAAGGATAACTGGATTTGTATCTGCCAGGTGTAAGAGCATTTTACAGCTCCATATTAAAACTTTCAGTGTTGAATGTATGAAACTGACCAAAGCTCAGAACTGATAAAAATATAAGCCTTTCTGTACAAATTACAGTATTACTGCCAGCTGTTTGCCAGTAACTTACTGTATTTTGTTAACTGGCAACACGTTAAATGAGCATTAAACATTAACAAGTAGCCTCATGCAAAGCATTCTGGGAACCAAAATCTGAAGGAGGTTGATGATTTAAACACATTTTTGCCTGTAAATATCATGCATTTAAATCTACAGTAAGTTACTGACAAACAACTGCATAACTACAGCACATTTTTACATTGCATTATTGTAATGCCTGAGTCACTGCAGTCTTAACCATTTGAAGATATTATGAAAATGAGCATAATTCATATGAAGATTGTTAAACGCATACCTCTGTTGCCATGATGGCTGCTGAATAACTTGGTCTCTCAGAGATTTAATATCTGTGGGTACAATGGTTGTTTTATTGTATGCCCTCTGTATTACAACTTTGACGTGCTGTACATTTGAATATGGCTTATGAAAGAGGTGAATCCACATATATATGAATATGATGGGAGACCATGCAGTGATATATTAACCTTTAATAATGTCTTATTTTAGTTTCAGTATTTTTCTCAGTTCTGCTGTTGAATTGTATTCAGAATGGCCAGTAATTTCTGCCTATACATATTTCATGGAAGCACTGATCGCCTCTTGTTATTTCATTTGAAGATCATTTCACTCATTGTAACCACATTTATATGCATTTTGCCTTTTTGTCTGTGAATTTAGGAAAAGTAACTGTTTTACTTGATTGATATTAAACCTATTATATCATGATTAAACAGTGTGTGGATCTTTCAATAACCATTATCATCATTTAACAAAATGAAATTGGTATTTTTTATCTGTTAAACTTGCAATGCATAAATGTACAAAAAGGATAATTCACAGCGATGCCGTAGAAAGGGAGGGTTCAGTAAAAAATGTAAATTTCCCCATGAAGCCAACCGAGATCAACCGAGGCTCTTGACTTTTTTTCCGAGGAGGCACAAATGCGAAACTTATCGAAACTTGGATCGTCAAAATATGTGTTCGGTGGGTCATGTCAAAATAAGTGCCTGCTACAGATGCTTCATAAGGGTTTATGATAAAAGAGACACTTGCTTTTGCTAGATATTTGCTTAATCTCATGTGTAACAGAGTTTACTGTTAAGAAAGTATCTTGCGTGAGCGTCTCTTTTATCATGAACCCTTTTGACACATACAGCAGGCATGCATTTTGACATGACGAGCCATGCACATGGCGCACCGAAGACACGTTTTGACATAAAGAGCCACACACATGACACACCGAAGACATATTTTGACATGACGAGCCACACACGGTGCGCCGAACACGTATTTTGACATGATGCGCAAAATTTTGACATGAAGAGCCACGCACATGAACCAACAAACACATATTTTGACAAAAAGCCCAATGCACATGAAGCACCGAACACATGTTTGACATGACGAGCCACACACGGTGCGCCGAACACATATTTTGACATGACGTGCCACATTTTGACATGAAGAGCCACGCACATGATGCACTGAACACATGTTTTGACATGACGCGTCACGCACATGACCCACCGGACACATGTTTTGACATGACGAGCCACACGGTGCGCCGAACACATATTTTGACATGACGCGCCACATTTTGACATAAAGAGCCACGCACATGATGCACCGAACACATATTTTGACATGACGCGCCACATTTTTACATAAAGAGCCACGCACATGATGCACCGAACACATATTTTGACATGACGCGCCACATTTTGACATGAAGAGCCATGCACATGATGCACCGTGACCAAACACATATTTTGACATAAAGCCCCATGCACATGAAGCACCGAACACATGTTTTGACATGACGAGCCACACACGGTGCCCAGAATTTTTTTTTTGACATGACGTGCCACATTTTGACATGAGGAGCCACGCACATGACGCAACAAACACACATTTTTAACATGATGTGCCACATTTTGACATGAAGAGCCATGCACATGATGTGCCACGCACATGATGCACCGAACACATATTTTGACATGATGCGCCAAATTTTGACATGAAGAGCCACGCCCATGAACCAACAAACACATATTTTTGACATGACGCGTCACGCACATGACCCACCGGACACATGTTTTGACATGACGAGCCACACGGTGCGCCGAACACATATTTTGACATGACGCGCCACATTTTGACATGAAGAGCCATGCACATGATGCACCGTGACCAAACACATATTTTGACATAAAGCCCCATGCACATGAAGCACCGAACACATGCTTTGACATGACGAGCCACACACGGTGCGCCGAACACATATTTTGACATGAACAGCCACGCACATGATGCAACAAACGCACATTTTTAACATGATGCACCACATTTTGACATGAAGAGCCACACACAGTGGACCGAACACATATTTTGACATGACAAGCCACATTTTGACATGAAGAGCCACGCATATGATGCACCGAACACATATTTTGACATAAAGCCCCATGCACATGACGCACCGAACACATGCTTTGACATGACGACGAGCCACACACGGTGCGCCGAACACATATTTTGACATGACGCGCCACATTTTCTGGCTGTTTACACTTGGCATTAACATGTGTTTTCGTCGATCGGATCACAAGTGGACGACGTTAATGCCAGGTGTAAACAGTGTTCAAAACGTTTTGAGCTCGTCCACTTTCGACCACATTCAACCACATCCAGAGGTGGTCGAAACCACTTTCGATCGGATCGCTTTGGAGTTGCGGAACGCACATGTGGTTGAATGCGTTCGAACAGCCACACGCGACCGCCTTCTCTCCGCCCATTTATCTAATCTGAGGTATTAAACACAAGTTTTACGTCTTTTTTGACTTCTGGCGTGAACATTCGGTGAACAGCGCTATTTTTAGCCTTTCATTGATAAAACTAAGCGGCTGATCTCCGTAGTTTCGTTTTGAAAGCGTGTGAAAGTTGCGCGATCCTATTTCATTAATTGCGCTGAAAATTCAAAGAAAGCTCTTACATACTCATGTTCAAAACACTGTGCAGCATGTTTACTTGCTAAACAAGCAGTGCACTCCGACATTATATTAGTTTGCGTCCATATAAACTCATAATTACTCCCGCTCGGGTTTGAATGACAGCAGAGAGATTCGCCCACGTCTCACAGACCACCCCCTCATAGTATTCAGCACAGAAGCGGTCAAAAGTGGACAAAAGAGACGGATTTAAATACCAGGTGTAAACGTAATGTTTCTCTCTCGCCCACTTGTGATCCGATCGACGAAAACACATCTTAATACCAAGTGTAAACAGCCCCTTTGACATGAGGAGCCACGCACATGACGCAACAAACACACATTTTTCACATGATGCACCACATTTTGACATGAAGAGCCATGCACATGATGCACCACGCACATGATGCACCGAACACATATTTTGACATGACGCGCCAAATTTTGACATGAAGAGCCACGGCCATGAACCAACAAACACATATTTTGACATGACGCGCCACGCACATGACCCACCGGACACATGTTTTGACATGACGAGCCACACGGTGTGCCGAACACAAATTTTTAACATGATGCGCCCCATTTTGACATGAAAAGCCATGCACATGACGCACCACGCACATGATGCACCGAACACATATTTTGACATAAAGCCCCATGCACATGATGCACCAAACACATGTTTTGACATGACAAGCCACATTTTGACATGAAGAGCCACGCACATGATGCACCGAACACATATTTTGACATAAAGCCCCATGCACATGACGCACCGAACACATGCTTTGACATGACGACGAGCCACACACGGTGCGCCTAACACATATTTTAACATGATGCGCCACATTTTGACATGACGAGCCACACACGGTGCGCCAAGCACATATTTTGACATTAAGAGCCACGCACATGACGTAACAAACACATATTTTGACATAATGCGCCAGGCACATGACGCACTACGCACATGATGCACCGAACACATGTTTTGACATGACGAGCCACGCACGGTGCGCTGAACACATATTTTCACATGACGCACCATATTTTGACATGAAGAGCCACGTACATGATGCACTGAACATATATTTTGACATGACGCACCGAACACGTTTTGACATGACGAGCCACACACATGATGCACCGAACACATGTTTTGACATGATGAGTCATGCACACACTCAGCACACCAAACACATTTTTAAATGACGAGCCATGCACGAAACACATATTTTGACATATTTTGCTTCAGAAAAAGCACTGGCCGCCACTGACCGAGATACATATGTCCATCATCGTTCCGACGAACACAATTTTAAGTTATTTTATAAATGTCTGGCTCTCTCAAGGTAGTTCTTTTAAATCCAAAGAAGTGCACCTATCATTCACAGAGGTAATTTACATGGTTACAGGGTGTTAATAAAGGCCTTCTGAGGGTAATCGAAGTGATTTTGTAAGAAAAATATTCATAACATTTTGCAAAATAAAAATAAATATTGCAGCCTTTAGTTTGTGCATTTTGTGCAAATGATTTATCTGTACTTACAGGTTTACCTGTATTTTTTACAATTACAGTAAATTGTAGACAATTTTATTTATAATTTAACTGAAATTAATTTACTCTCCAATTAACATTGGCAATTTAGGTCTTAGATGGTGTGGTTTGTATGTAAAGAATAAAAGAGTAAAAAATAAAACATTAGATGAACAATAGTCAAATAATACAATAAATATCCAGATTTTAGTTTTAATACATTTTACATTCGATTTTAAATTAATTTATAATTTAACAAATGGCTTATGTTCTCTATTTCAGACCATAATCAAGTTTTACAGGCTTTAGCAAATAGATATTTTTATGAAGCTGTAGTAATAATTTGCCACCAGAGGTCGCTATGCAATCATCCTATCTGTCAACACAGAGATCATTTACAGCCAACTCTGTGTGTGCTTCAATGGACTGTAGATACACAGAAATAAGAGATTTAAATCTGCTGAGAAATTATGACATCAAATCTTCTTTATACACAAACAAACATCAAAGTCACGTGAATAAAAACAAACAGCAAAACTTTTAAAGGAAACATCAGTGATGTTAGACGCTCATTAAACAAACCCATCTTCTGAATCTTTACAATGATCTCAGTTTAACTTCTCTCTATCACACCAAGAAGAATTAATGGGTGGGCTTACTGATAGGAAACTGATAGGATTGCACGAAAGATAAAAACGACCCCAAAGAAAACAAACAACTGCAGCAAAAGAAACAGAATTATAAAGAGAAAAGAAGAAAAAGCGAGCGAGAGATGGATGGCTCACTGAAGTGGCCAGCAGCAAACACGCAAAAATGATTAATACAGGCAGAAATAATTGCATTTCATTAAGATTGATGAGACACCAGTTAACCTCATCTTTCTCTCTTTCTCTCCCTCCAGCGTTCATCGTCCAACACTCTTAGCTCCTCACTATAGCAACGACAGACAGTGATGGAGAGTCTGTTATCCTAACAGCCAATCAAAAGCACTCTTACAGACACATACAGACTAACACACTACTGGGGTTTCTTTCTCTTGGCCAATGAGATGTCAGAATTCAATCACGGC